>NC_092235.1:65615083-65782583 GCF_036320965.1 Panulirus ornatus
GTGAACTCCTCCAGGGGCAGAGACGCTCCGAAGAAACGCAAGCACCAACTCGCACAAAACCTCCCCCTCCTCCTCGTGATCAGATAGGACTGAGGCGTGGCTGATCAAGGGGTGTATGTACTCTAAGACACTGACCAGACAATTCGCCACGCCCGCACTACCAAATGACTAGCTTGGACCTCATGGCGCTCTTCTCTTCACCTCCCTGATGGTCATCGGGTAACTTGGAGGTCTTCAATTGCCTTTCATCAGTAATTAGACAATCTTTATGTGAGGCCAACACGTTCGTATCCTTAATAACACGCGGTGCTAACCGTTGTTCAACAACAGGATTAGGCTCATCAAAAGATGCGTTTTCAAGATGTTCCGTAGACTGACACACACACACTCAAAAGACGAAGAACAACTTTAGCTGACCCTCGGTGCTTCCAAAACCAAAACGTATTACATGCCGTCTCTCCCGGAGAAAAGCCCGACGTGAAATCAGAGCCAGAGAGTTTATACAGACGTCTGAATTATTGTTAGTATCAAGCATAGGATTAGGAGAAGATGATAGGACAATTCAAGTGATAGCTTTTTCTTCGTTGTTCAAGAGACGAAATCTTTACTTCATGAAGAGGAACCATCTGCAGCGAACAGGGAATGACGTCTCTTCACACAACCATTTTCCAAACATATATCAATTCCTATCGTTCTATATAATGTTATATCTCTAGCTATAGATAAGATCTAAAGGAAGGAAGATAGTTGCAACAAATTTCCGTAGGGCGATTTCTTATGCCACACGAGTGCATTCAGATACCACTGTTAACGGCCGAGAATGCGGAGGTTTGTAGAATCTCGTATGCTAATTCTATCCAAAGTTTATTCTTCCTGTAAACACATCTCTCGTCCGAAGCCTTCTGCCGGAGTGATGGAGCAAGTGGCTGGACCAACGCGTCGGTTGGCCTGTTTATTTTTTCTTTCTGTCAACAAGATACCTTGGGCGCCTTACTGCCGGCCTCCCAGAGGCAAACATAAACTAATTATACACATACACAAGGTGTAGGTTGCTGGCCTCGGGGAGATGTTATCGTCTTATCTAAACCTACGCATCTTCTCGGTCTCCTTCGCCTTGGCTTCTCCCCAAAAATCTGAGCTTCCACCACGCCCAGTTCGAGACATCCCTAACTTCCGGTCACTCATCAAGGCACCGATCCGTCGCGACGGGAAGAGCCGAGAGACAGATCACATCCCCGCCGTCTCTGTTCCTCTGTTTGCCCTGGTCATTAGCTGCTGCCAGGAGAGCTCCCAGCAGAGCTCCTCTGCCCTCGCCAGGGTCACGCACGATCCGTGGTCACCGCCCGACGCCCCGGCCACGACCACCTTTCTTTCTCAAGTGACGAGGAGAGAGAGAGAGAGAGAGAGAGAGAGAGAGAGAGAGAGAGAGAGAGAGAGAGAGAGAGAGAGAGAGAGAGAGAGAGAGAGAGAGAGAGATGGATGGGAAGGACAAGAGCCGAAAGGAGAACCTGCCAGCGGTGTGAGGGTGATGGGTGAGGTTGGTAATTTACCCAACGAGCTTTGGCCCCCTCACTGTGAGGTGGTGTGTGGTGGCGGGGGGGGATACAGAAGACACTGACTACCAGGGGGCTACCAGGACGACTTGCTACCATGGGCTACCACAGTGGGGGGGGGGGGTACTTGAGACCACCTAGGGGGGGTGTCTACGTGGGAGGAGTCGAGTGGGAAGCTGGGAGGGATTGGGCGACAGGAAGATCGAACAACTGAGGAGGGGTGATGAAGGACCACAGGAAGGATAGTTATTGGCGAGTGGGAGATGATTAAGCGCTAATGAAAGGGAGAACCGGGAGCTCGGGGGCTACTGGTCAAGCTACTGAGGCGTCTGGGATGGAGGCGACACTGCGCACTACCCAGTGGAGACTTATGGCAACCGTTTGTAGTTCGTAGAATCAGGATAGAGCCTAACACCGGCGGCTGCATGATCCTCTCATACACCATGCAAACATCGACTTCTAAAAAGAATTCTAGATAAGTTAAAGTTGAACTTTACTGCGAGTTTATATATATATATATATATATATATATATATATATATATATATATATATATATATATATATATATATATATATATAGTGTCTGTGCGTGTAATAGAAAGGTATCTAATTTACTTGTGGATTTTACAATGAATGACCAGAGACTGAAGAACAAATAAAGATCATTTGGTGTGTGTGTGTGTAAAGAAGAACGCACCATTAACGCGCCAGCAAGAGCCATGTTCTAACAAAAGATCCGGGAGGCCTGTAGATCATGGTTAAAGAACATTGGGCCTGAGTGCGTCTGGGATCACTCCCCATATCGAACAAAGGAAGACTAATGTTCTTTAATAAACAGATGGAATTCCCTTATTTCCTAGATATGAAACAAAAAAAATAATATATATACCTCAACTCCTCCACACTCTGGATTTATGACGGGCCTCTGACAGAAAAGTTTACCCAACAGGATCGGGGCATGAGGTAGCCTACCCACGTTATAATCCAATGGCTAAATCCCTCGTAAAACCCTAGAGGAAACTGATCTTTACCGAACGTCTGTCTATCCTGTTCTTCCCTCCGTCCCTCCTGCCTGATGGTATAAACTCCTTTTGTTCTCCGCTATTAGCCAAACTCTCCCGGAGTGTCTAATGAGAAGGAAAGGAAGTAGTTCCCAATTATCTGGCCGGGAGAAAAATGAGGGAGACACACTCGTTTTGGCAATTAAGGTGAGGACCTTACCTGGGAGTGAGGGAGCGGGACGCTGGCTTCAGTGTTTGCCACTCGACCGACGCGCCAACATCATTTTATATTGGAGAGGAGGATGGGACTGCATACGGTGAGGGGCACGTCAGGGTGCTGGAGGAAGAGGAGAGGCGAGAGCGGGGGAGCAGGATTAGGAGGAGGTGTAGGAAGGGGGTGTTTGAGGAGGAGGAGGAGGAAGGGGTTGTGGTGGTGTAAGGAGGGGGTTTCCATGATGATGAGATGGGAAAGTGTGTTGGAGGAGGAGGAGGTGGTGGTGGTGGTGGTGTAAGGAGGGGGTTTCTATGATGATGAGATGGGCGAGGGTGTTGGAGGAGGAAGAGGAGGGAGGACCTGCGAGGAAGCTGGTGTCGACCATTGATGTAATCATCAACAGATCGTCAGTGTTATGTCTAGGGAGGCAACTGGCAGCAAACCACGAGGACGATACAAACTTTAATACGAATTCTGATGTAGATTAATGTTTCTTTCTCGAAGAAATAAGTTAAGGTAGGAGAGGCTGGGGTCTGCCTCACGGTGTGGTCAAGGATTCAACCGACGATGCTAAGCCTCTCACTGGCCTGCGAGACCCACCACTACCATGCCACAACCTCCAGCAACGGAAGCCTTCCACTTCTCCCTCTTCCACACCCTCTGACCGACACACCAAACCCTCTGACCCACCAGCCAACACCCTATGATGACTTCCCCACCACACACCCTGACCTGCCCTCTTTATCATCCCTGATCTTGACTGTCCTAAGCACTTCGATGTCTCGGAAAGACATTTTGACCTGTACATACCTGACTGTGATGATGAGAGTTGACCTTGATGATGCTCCTGCTTGCTGGCCAAATCACGACCATATGCTTACAATTATTCACAAAATTCTTAAGAAACAAAGTCTTGTATATTTTCTTGATATAATCTTCGAGTTCTATTATCATTTCTTTATAACCAATAGGAATTACGAGCCTTAAAGTATGGTACACAGCCTATCTTCCTGTTTCCTTAAATGAGCTTTACAAGTTTATTCTTCAAATCTAGAGTCTCCTAGAATTGCAGTTTGCTTTACTTCATGGCAAAGAGATGCTTCAGAATCAAACTACCAAATTCTGAACACAATAAATATAAATAACCTTAAGTCTCCAAGGTTTTTCTTTAATGTCCAATATGCTCTTTCCTCTGACACTATACACAAGGACACACTGAAAGCTGAGTATGAATATTTGAAGAGAATTTCCAGCGTCTACCTACGATCCAACTTGTGAACTGGAAGAGAGGACTTAAATGAAACACAGCTGGATATCAAGACTGACAAAACCTTGAGAACAGTAGAGATTTTCTTTAGAAGACTTTGAATAGTACGGATAGGTAAAGCAGTTCTAATTATAGGCAATATCTAAAACAAACATACTCCGAGTACGTGTTCAGCATAGCAATATATGCACTACGTTCACTCCGGGAGCTGAGGAGTGAGTGAGAAATGACAACACTCATTACTAAAAAATGATGAATTTTCAACCTGTATGATTTACAGATTTACAAAAAAAAGCGGGGTTTGGGGTGGGGGGGGGAGGGGGGATGACTCCTGATTCTAAGTTTAAACAACATTTATGGAGATACCCGACACATGATGATGTTACGATGAATTCAATGAGGATCCCAAACCAGTCCGAGTGTGTATACTGGATCAAAGCATTGCGAGAACAGACTACTGGAAAAAAAATTTAGTCTATGGCCTAAGGTCACCATTGTAGACACACACGGGAATCCCTTATCACCACCAGTTTCTTCACTCCGTGGAGACTTGGTGATATGAGAAGAAAGAAGATGCTTCTTATTCCAAGTGCAGAGACAAACATGCACAAATGTCGTTAAATGGAAGTGGAACGGAAGTGGCATAAGTGATCTAGGGAACCAGGAACGGCAATGAAGCTAGCTCACAGACGCCGATATATTTTGATGCAAAGTAAAAGGAAAAAAACCAAAAGAGATACCATGAGAAGTACATGGCAAGTGGCTGGCTCATGACAAAAGAAATCGATCTCAGAGAACCACAATGACGAGTGTGGAAGCAGGTGTCGGGAGGAAGAACCACAAGAAGATCCAGGAAAAGATGGAGGGATTATATACAAGAGATTCGAAGATGTATAATTTGTCGTCATCGAGAGAACGTAGCGAAGGCTTTACGAGATCGTTACCCAGGGAGCTGCTGCCTTCGTTGATACACCCGGGCCTGCAACAGCGATACAGTAAAAGATAAATATATATGTATCATATACATATATATATTTCTTTTAATACATATCTGCCATTTCCCGCGTCAGCGAGGGAGCATCAAGGACAGAGGACTGAGCCGTAGAGGTAAAATCCTCACTTAACCCCCTTCCTTGTTCCTTCTTTTGGAAATGTAAAACGGGAGGGGAGGATTTCCAGCCCCTCCCCCTCTTTCACCCCTTTTAGTCATCTACGACACGCAGGGAATGCGTGGAAAGTCTTCTTCCTCTCCCTATCCCCAGGGATAATATATATATATATATATATATATATATATATATATATATATATATATATATATATATATATATATATATATATCTGTGTGTGTGTGTGTGTGTAAAGAGAGAAGGAGACGGAGAAATTATCATATACTTAAGGTATGCTGCACCAAACGTTAATTCAAACATGGTTTTCCACAATCTCACGTCATCAGCAACTTTATCCCAGCTGATGGATCAGGCACAAGGCTGGCGCGGACCATTTCACGCGAAGACCAGAGGTCTATATCGTCTATTGTCTGCAGGGGCAGTGCGCTGGGCCAAGAGGCGGGCAAACCGTTATCAGGTGAGAGACGCCAATATGTTAACTACACCGACCGAAAGATCTTCCAATTCTCCTTTACCTACTCCTCCTCCTCCTCCTGGAGGTCCCTGATGGATCAGCTGTTTCCTCCATCCGTCGCAGTGGTCAGCTGAGACGTTGTTCAGCCACACCCGTGTGTGATCAGCTGATCGGTAATAAGACCCAGGCATTGTCTGGCCGTTGCTGCTCGGGACTTTATCTTATATTGCCTTGTCAAGTGATCTGAGAGAGAGAGAGAGAGAGAGAGAGAGAGAGAGAGAGAGAGAGAGAGAGAGAGAGAGAGAGAGAGAGAGAGAGAGAGAGAGAATGGATCCAGTAACCACAGAAGCGTGGAAGTGCATGCACAAGTCAGCAAGCAGGAGGAGCAAGCAGCGTGTGCGTCCAAAGCAAATGTCTAAACTTAATTTTGTGGTTTGAATATCATCAGCCACGACGTGCACTTATTGTTATATATATATATATATATATATATATATATATATATATATATATATATAAGGGCAAATGAGAGTTGGGGTGAGAGACTATCAGTAAATTTTAGGGAAAATAAAAAGATGTTCTGGAAGGAGGTAAATAGGGTGCGTAAGACAAGGGAGCAAATGGGAACTTCAGTGAAGGGCGTAAATGGGGAGGTGATAACAAGTAGCGGTGATGTGAGAAGGAGATGGAATGAGTATTTTGAAGGTTTGTTGAATGTGTCTGATGACAGAGTGGCAGATATAGGGTGTTTTGGTCGAGGTGGTGTGCAAAGTGAGAGGGTTAGGGAAAATGATTTGGTAAACAGAGAAGAGGTAGTAAAAGCTTTGCGGAAGATGAAAGCCGGCAAGGCAGCAGGTTTGGATGGTATTGCAGTGGAATTTATTAAGAAAGGGGGTGACTGTATTGTTGACTGGTTGGTAAGGTTATTTAATGTATGTATGACTCATGGTGAGGTGCCTGAGGATTGGCGGAATGCGTGCATAGTGCCATTGTACAAAGGCAAAGGGGATAAGAGTGAGTGCTCAAATTACAGAGGTATAAGTTTGTTGAGTATTCCTGGTAAATTATATGGTAGGGTATTGATTGAGAGGGTGAAGGCATGTACAGAGCATCAGATTGGGGAAGAGCAGTGCGGTTTCAGAAGTGGTAGAGGATGTGTGGATCAGGTGTTTGCTTTGAAGAATGTATGTGAGAAATACTTAGAAAAGCAAATGGATTTGTATGTAGCATTTATGGATCTGGAGAAGGCATATGATAGAGTTGATAGAGATGCTCTGTGGAAGGTATTAAGAATATATGGTGTGGGAGGCAAGTTGTTAGAAGCAGTGAAAAGTTTTTATCGAGGATGTAAGGCATGTGTACGTGTAGGAAGAGAGGAAAGTGATTGGTTCTCAGTGAATGTAGGTTTGCGGCAGGGGTGTGTGATGTCTCCATGGTTGTTTAATTTGTTTATGGATGGGGTTGTAAGGGAGGTAAATGCAAGAGTCCTGGAAAGAGGGGCAAGTATGAAGTCTGTTGGGGATGAGAGAGCTTGGGAAGTGAGTCAGTTGTTGTTCGCTGATGATACAGCGCTGGTGGCTGATTCATGTGAGAAACTGCAGAAGCTGGTGACTGAGTTTGGTAAAGTGTGTGGAAGAAGAAAGTTGAGAGTAAATGTGAATAAGAGCAAGGTTATTAGGTACAGTAGGGGTGAGGGTCAAGTCAATTGGGAGGTGAGTTTGAATGGAGAAAAACTGGAGGAAGTGAAGTGTTTTTAGATATCTGGGAGTGGATCTGTCAGCGGATGGAACCATGGAAGCGGAAGTGGATCATAGGGTGGGGGAGGGGGCGAAAATTTTGGGAGCCTTGAAAAATGTGTGGAAGTCGAGAACACTATCTCGGAAAGCAAAAATGGGTATGTTTGAGGGAATAGTGGTTCCAACAATGTTGTATGGTTGCGAGGCGTGGGCTATGGATAGAGATGTGCGCAGGAGGATGGATGTGCTGGAAATGAGATGTTTGAGGACAATGTGTGGTGTGAGGTGGTTTGATCGAGTAAGTAACGTAAGGGTAAGAGAGATGTGTGGAAATAAAAAGAGCGTGGTTGAGAGAGCAGAAGAGGGTGTTTTGAAATGGTTTGGGCACATGGAGAGAATGAGTGAGGAGAGATTGACCAAGAGGATATATGTGTCGGAGGTGGAGGGAACGAGGAGAAGAGGGAGACCAAATTGGAGGTGGAAAGATGGAGTGAAAAAGATTTTGTGTGATCGGGGCCTGAACATGCAGGAGGGTGAAAGGAGGGCAAGAAATAGAGTGAAGTGGAGTCATGTGGTATACAGGGGTTGACGTGCTGTCAGTGGATTGAAGCAAGGCATGTGAAGCGTCTGGGGTAAACCATGGAAAGCTGTGTAGGTATGTATATTTGCGTGTGTGGACGTGTGTATGTACATGTGTATGGGGGGGGGGGGGTTGGGCCATTTCTTTCGTCTGTTTCCTTGCGCTACCTCGCAAACGCGGGAGACAGCGACAAAGTATAAAAAAAAAAAAAAATATATATATATATATACATATATATATATATATATATATATATATATATATATATATTTCTTGAACCATCCTGCACTCGCTACACATATTCACTACGTCACCACACTCCATGATCTATAACCCCTTCCCGTGGAAGTGGCTAGTTTCCTGAGCGCTGCTATATCTAAACAGAAGGGATTCTCATATATATATATATATATATATATATATATATATATATATATATATATATATATATATATATATATACATATATATACATATATATATATATATATATATATATATATATATATATATATATATATATATATATATATATATATATATATATATATATCTTTCCGAGGGTGTGTCTATAAAAAACATACATCAGTATGCATATGAATTAGACTATGAAGGAAGAGGGATTGCATTCATAAATAGAATTAATTTCCTCGCTCTACCGACATTGTTTTTAACAACGTTTCGTATAAAAAGACTTTTTGATTCTTGGATTATCCGAAAAAATATTGCGACTCTTTCCTGTTAATGTCGAGATTTGTTTCCGGGAGAGTTGAATGATGTCACTCCTCCAGTTACTGACACTTCCTGCTCTGCTGACAATTCCCATGTGCTGAATTATCTTTTTGTCTGGGGACCTATTCCTTCATCTGCTGACGCTATATCTACTTGCTGACTCTCTTTCTGCCTGCTGACAGAGCCCCTTCCTGCCCTTACCTTCCATGCCAGCTGTCAATATTCCTACTGGCTGACAATCACTAATGGTTCACATGTGATGGCTTACACTATCACCATATAGATCTCCCGACGTTCCCCAGATGACTACTGATTGCAGAAATTTCCCACCGTTCGACAATCTCCTGACCTGCTTATGTCTTCCCTGCTCTTCTCCTACACACGATCTCCTGCTGACACCCTCCCTACATGCTGATAACCTGCCTTTCTATCAACATCCTTTTCACCCGCTGATGTCTCCCTGCTTTCTAATCACAGCCATAACCTCACCACTTTCCCCCAATCGAGGACAAGAGCCCTCGAGTTTGACTCCACTTGCGACAATCATGAACCTCCCCACAATCTCAACTTTGGGGTGCAAACAGGAGAGCGCCTTCCCTACAGTCGTAAGTTACTATCGCAAGAAATCTAATCACTTTAATGCCCCCTGCAACAACCACAGCAACTTTACGTGGCTAGAAAAACCACAGCTGAAGTTAAATCAGAAGCAAGAGCAAGTCTTCTTCTTCTTTGTCCTCATCTCGACCATCTAATCAAGCCACTACAGCCCATCTTCTCCTCTCCTCTTTCTACCCACGCCATCCTTCCCTGCCCAAATCCTCCATCCCTCCCCTTCCTTTCTCATCACCATCAGCCGTTCCCTCACCCACAGCACCCTCCTTCCCACATCCCTTCCTACAGATCCGCAATCCCCTCTCCGCAGCCTTACCGCACATGGCGGCGTCTTGACCCTGGACTACGAAGCTTCTCGACCTGACGTCAAGGTCTGAACTGGAGCTCGTAACTCAAGAGCCACGCTCATAATTCTTCTCCTGACGAGGGCTAATTCTTCCTCTGTGTATATTATCTCCTGGACATCTCAGGGCCTTTCTGGCGATTCTTTTTTTTTAGGGGATCCTGTGGGTCTTTCTAGGTTCCACGAGTCTTCGACTCCCATGGGCCTTTCTGGGTCCTCTGGATCCTTCTGGGTTCCGCGAGTCTTCGACTCCCATGGGCCTTTCTGGGTCCATTGGGTCCTTCTGGGTTCTCAAGTCTTTCTCACTGAGGTTTTCGGGGTTCTCCAAGTCGTTCCTGTGAACCTCTCTGGATTCTCTTTTCCCATCCGAGTCTTTCAGGGATTCTTTGAACCCTTTTAGTGAATTTTTGGAATTCTCTGAAACCTTTCACCGAGTCTTTGAGATTCCTTGAGTACTTCTGGTGGCATTTTGGCTGAGTTTGTTTACCTTTTCTTAACTCTAGGGGCGCCTCAGGGTTATCTTGCAATTACTGGAAACAAACTGAGATTCATGGAGTTTTGACAACTCCTTAAAGATTTTTCTAGGTAAAGGAACACCGTTAATACATTTTTCGGATTCAAAAGACGATTTTAAAGGAAATTTCAGTGTTTTTAGGGATCGTATTCATGAATGATTGAGGTATCTTTAAGATCATTATAGGGACTCTAAAGGTTTCTGAAATTCCCTGAGCTTAATTTGGGGATTCTAGGCAAAAGATGCTACGTCCATCATAAAAAGATTTATTTTTCCATCCTTTAAACGTTATCAGAGATGTAAGAAGCCTCTAAAATGGTTCAAGGATGAGAATATCGGAGTACAAAATATACTAGACAAATCCACCTGTGTGTGTGTAAGGACTCGTAGGATATTAATGGCAGAATGGTGAACAACAGATCCTTCGCATATCACATGATCCTCCTTATAAGTAGACTCAAGTGTCGACGAATCATAATGACTACATCTATATACGTTACGATTAGCCATGATTAATGTGCGTGTGTATGCAAGTAGGAGAGTTTCTCAAGTGTGATCTAAATTGATTACTTCTGATCTATGGGGAGTTTTTCCTTCCTGTGGTTGGCGTAAACTGATCACCTTTTTATTGTTCTATGAAGAAGCTCCGTTTTCTTTACCCTAGGAAGTCCTGGCAGTAGTAAAGTAAGATGGAGTAGAACTACCTCACTGAAGCGGATGGTTGGTCTATGTAGTATGTTAGTGCACCTGTTGCAGGACAGCACAATGTATCTGCTATGAACATCACTACAGCTGTTGCTACAGCTGCTTGGGTTATGACAGTAACCAACAACGGCGTCAAAAAACTACTACTACTATTTCTACTACTTCTACTACTACCATCACCACCACTGACACTGCTAATACTAGAATTGTTTCCGAGTCAAACAAACGAACGAGGCTGAAACTAAAACCAGGTTATACCGAAAGGAATGTGTGCTTGTGGTTTGTCAGAAGTTTGGTTAGTTAGTTAGTTATATGGTTAGGCAGAAATTTGGGTTAGCTACATCCGAAGTTTGTTAGTTAGTTAGTTATATGGTTAGGCAGAAATTTGGGTTAGCTACATCGAGTTTTTAGACCACTCAAATGCCAGTGTCCCTTCAACTCGTGACGAATCTGGCGAGCACCTTTCCCAACGACGTCTTTTACCACAGTTTTAAGAAATCATTTCGACGCCGTTTGAATCATGCACTGTCACACCGTCCAACCCCCCCCCCCCCAACCCCCCCTTCTCTATCCCCAGAACACTGTAAACACTGGGAATGTGCCGTTGGGAAAGACACAGTCATTCCAGGGTTTCGGGCGAGTCCATGCACCATGTGTGTGTGTGTGTGTGTGTGTGTGAGCCATGTGTTTCACTACATCAAAGCTGCTGAGACAAGACGCCGTGTTGGCAAACACCTGAGGTGAACGATGGCATTCTCAGGCAACACAGTAAAAATATTTCCAGGGTTGGTGCGAGGCGAGGACCAGGTGCTAGAACATCTATAGTAGTTTTACCTAGTCTTGTGTCTTCACACACACACACACACACACACACACACACACATCTGCCTCTATCAGAGAGAGAGAGAGAGAGAGAGAGAGAGAGAGAGAGAGAGAGAGAGAGAGAGAGAGAGAGAGAATGAAGATAAACAAATACTGAGAAATCGTAATGAACAAGAGGAGAACACACTGGTCACTGATTTTACCACAACTCTGCACCATTATTTTTCAACCCTGAGATCTTTCCCTCTTTCTTTTTTATGATCTTCAAATTTCTTTATCAGATTTACTCCCTTGTCTTGCTCAATTTCCCATCAAGGAGGTACAACGTCACAATCAGGGAATGCAAGAAAATTCGTCTGGTCTCCCAACTGAACGAAGGAAGTAAATTAAAGTTCAAATGATATGCTTCTCGCTAAAACAATAGCTCTTCCTTCTTCAATTTTCTTTTCATTTCGTCTTCGTTTCTAATTTACGAGAAGGATTTAATTGCCTTATGGTTTATTGGATGCTAATCCGGTTCTGCCTCAGTCTCCGGTCGCATACAAAGAAAAACAAATTATTTTTGGGTTAAATGATGGGCGAAATTTTACTTACACACATTACACACCCCAAGTTCAATCAGACACAAGCAAGCACAAGGGTACATAAGAGTTTACCCACACACACACACACAATGAAAAACTGAGTGACAGGCGTAAATCCTAAACGGAAACCCTTGTGGACTCCCTCCCACGCTCATCAGGGTCAAGAATCCAGCGACACCTCAACACCAGTTCCCTTAACTCTTCCTTTATCGCTATGGTAGAGAGCGAGCCTGGAATCTACTCAGGGAAAGAGTAAACTTAAATTCTACAGCCAACCGAGATTAAAAACGAGTCCATCATTCCTCTATAGCTGCCATCCCTGTGCCCTACAGCCATCTGTGATAAGAAAATGTACTCTTACATTGTTCCTGAAGAGCTAGACTTGATCAATAAGCCATCTATAACAATCTAAAAAAAGAACGTATAATATTCCTGAAAGCCAGCGCTGTTTTCCAGAGCATGTCGGGATGAAAACGCACATACGTCATGCCGAGGTTTGACTGTCAGTCGGTCCACATACTCCAAGGATAGGCATAAAATAAAAAAGACGTGTTACGAAACCATCTGTTTCCCTGGAACTCAAGTTTGGTTAAGTCTGCCTTCAAGTGTTGTTCGTAAGAATTATAATCGCTTATCAACGTCCGTCTTCACCATCTAAAGTCGTGGTCTACGAAAGCTTTTCCCAAACGATGTAAGCCAAATTGAAAAGAATTTTTCTTATCAGTGTTCTATACACTGGGAATCTAAATGGTGCTCGATAAATAATATAGATTTCTTGGCAGTGTCGAAGCTGGCCGGTGGTAGGTAGAGTTCTTTTCTCCGTCGTCGACTTAAATCAGGACTGAGAATAAAGGACGGTGATTGAGTGAAGATGTACATCAGCTGCGGGAAAACCGGCCAAGTGACTGACTGCTTCGGAGACGGAGGAGGTAAACTAGGAAAAGAACTTAAGGTGACGGGGATATCCAGCGCTTCTGTAACACTAATAGAAAGACACAAGTCGGTTTTAATTCCATCAAGAAAGCTATGAAGGAAAGTCGACAAAAAAAAAAAAAAATAGAAAGATTACTTCTACTACTTAGCGATGCAATGACGATTAAAAGCTAATATATGCAGGTATGGTGGGAGTGAAATGAGATTCAGGGGAAATAAAGATATATATGCCTTTGCTGTGCGCTTATATACTTACGATGAGGTGTCACGTGTCATTAGTAGTGCAGTTACATGTTAGGATTCCAGCAGATCAAAGGCGATGATAGATGTGACAAAGGAAATTCCTACACACACACACACACACACAATCTTAAACGCTACACACGATATACGAGATAATTATAAGTGTACTGAAAAATAATGTGTGTAAGTATATACTGTGAAAATAATCATACGTATACGTGGCATTTATTAGAAAAAAAAAATATGTGCTTTTGACAGACGTGTGCTGAACACTTACCTGTGTAAGTACATATTATGAGACTTTTCACGTGTGTGTGACATATGTAAAATGCGCACACGACATGACGAAAGACTGTCATACTTACTCCTATAAGTAGACTAGCAAATTCTCACGATACTTGTATAACTGTTAAGTGTAAGTAGAAGTAAGCACTGCTTGGAACTATCAAGGGAGGGTATGGGGAGGCGTGGGCGCCAAAGGATGGGTCCGGCAACAGATGTGTTGACTCTGTCTCGCCAGTTGTGAGCGAGAGCCTCCTAGCGTAAGTGTCTCCAGCTGTGAGTGAGTGCCTTCCGTCTGCCTCACTGTTGACGTTCCACTCACACCCTCATTGTGTCTCATGGCGGAGGAAGGCAAACCCTACGTGGGCTGGTTTTTCTCTGGTTTTATTGATGTTACAGCAAGCATAGATTTTTTTTTCTAGGGTTTTATGACACGAGTCGATACACTTGTGGTTTTTTTTTTATTCATATTGGAGAAGTATTGGTTTTTTTCTGGGAATATATTACGTAGGTCGGTAAGAGCGTGGCTTTTATCGGTACTGTAGAAGCAAAGGTTTTCATCTCTCTATGTTCCCCCTTAAACACAAAGGATATATACACACGTGTGGAGAGATAGATAGATAGATAGAGAGAGAGAGAGAGAGAGAGAGAGAGAGAGAGAGAGAGAGAGAGAGAGAGAGAGAGAGAGAGAGAGAGAGAGAATTGCTCTGACCTTTACCTTCTTAATACTTTGCGGGCAAAAATAATCAGTACACAGAACAGTATGGAAACAGTAGGCAATACTTGCAATTAATTAACAGCGGAAATGATTGATATTAATCTGTTGAAACAAACAGGTCATGCAACGGGACGCTTAAAGGATACTGAATCACCCACAGGTGAATCATTAGGCGACAGAATTAATGAATCATCCAATCAAATACCATATGTAATCATACGAAATGATCTACTGTCTAAACATCTTCATATTAGTGATATTTCAAAACTTCAGATTCGGTACAGAATAAAACCAGAAAATACAATTGGAAAAATGAAAGAAAGCGTGATTATTTTATGTAACTGATATCATACCCATATTGCAAGAAATATAGTAACCCATACACTTACAAGTCCTGACACATATTGCAGTGGCAACAGGTTACTGACTACGAAACGAAATCATATCCAGCTTAAAATCAAGACTGACAGGAGTTGATCTCGTTGTACGTCAGGCTCCGATATAATGAGCCCAAGCGAACGTATCCTCTGCTTTTAATCTGAACACGGGGGAGATCGTCAATGTCCACAAGTTTTATCGCGTTGAGGTTTTGTGTGATATGTACGAGGGGTGATCGCAGCTCTGTGTCCATCACGTCCCGAGTGGCGCCGACACCGACTAGCCGGGATTGCCTACGTCTGAGGGAGGTGAGGGAAGGAGGGAGGGAGGTGAGGTAAACAGCACGTGTTGTTGATACAGACCCACATGTTGTTGGGCCGGCGGAAGGGGGTGGGGGGGTGACCTGAGCCCCTCTCTCTCTCTCTCTCTCTCTCTCTCTCTCTCGTGGCGACGGAGGGGCGACATCGCCCGCCGTAGGGCAGGGCGCTCCGTGGCCACGCTGGTTTAAAATGCAGTGCTATTGGCAGTGACGTGATGGAAGGGAACGGTAGCGCTACGAGGGTTGTGCCGTACGGATGGTAGCGCTACGCTGATCAGAATGGTACATAAGGGTCGTAAGGGTCAGGTCAAAGGCCAGGCTATCATACTCAAGGGCCTGACAGTCGTGCTCAAGGGTCGTGCCGTCGCGCTCAAGGGTCGTCGTAGTCTCGTGCTTAAGGGTCGGTCGCACGGCTGTGGTTAAGGGTCAGCCTGTCTGGTCTGTGGTCACAATATAACTACTCGAACCGCAGTCTCCAACTATGAGAAGTGTATATCACGCCATCTTATGTTCTATATCACAACAGTTATTAGTTATCCAAGTAAGACACTCTGGGCTTAATAACTACATACGAACAAAAATAGTTTAAACGCTTCCTTTCGCTCTGAATTTAGAAAATAAATGCGAGACGTTTAATATCAAAATGTCGAATCTCGTCGAGTCAAAGGAACAGAACGGAGGTTCAGCTAGCAGTATCATTCGTTGGAAAGCATCTTCATCCTTAAGTGTGACAACGGCGTGCTGGAAGCGGCATGATGTTGGGGGTAGGATACAGTGGTAGGATGGAGGCCGTAGGATGGTATCGGCAAAACAGCAATAGCAGGACGGTCGAGGCAGGATGGCAAGGGTAGGTAGGATGCCAGCGGGAGTATGTTAGTGAGAAGGAGAAGACGAAGAAGAAGAAGAGGACACGAATGAAGAAGAGGAGGAGGAGGCAAAAGAGGACACAAAAGAAGATGAAAAGGAACAGCCTCACAATGGAAACCTCAGGAAGTCAGCCACGGTGGCAAGGTGTGGCGGGGGACAACACTAACGGACGTGCGCGATCGCGGCTGTCGGAACCATGGGAAGTCAGGGACTAGGGTGATGGGGATCCCACCGTGCCAGGGACTTGGGATGCAGAGGTCCCCAGGGAGTACAAGGTCTAGGGGATAGGGAGATCCTAAGAAATCAGGGACTTGGGATAAACCTAAGAAATCAGGGACTTGGGATAAAGAGTTTCCAGTAAATCAGGGACGGGATCGAGGTGGAGGTTTGTCACACGCGTCGTCTCTGAGCCCCAGACTCCGTCACACACCCGTAGCCACGGAGCAGGTGTCCAGACATACCAGTCATACCCAAGAATATACTAATTCTATGACAGAAATAGTGTTACTCTGTGCAATATGCTGGCTGTACCTGTGTTTCCACACACACACACACACACTCTGAAGTTCGTCTGATACATGGTTGATGAAAGTCAAACCGAGTAACTGAAAAGAATTGAGGATGCAACACGGTGAAAACAACAGACTCCATACGAACCTCATCTAGCACGATGTACACTACGGGAATCTATCTGTGCGAGAGGGACTTGGGGGAGTCGACACCGGGACAAACTTATCGCCGTAGCATCACCTCACGAGACTTATGAAGGCAATAACCCGGCCGCTGGTCAGATATAATACTGTTCACATCATCTAGGTGGACAGAACTAGAACAAGCTTCTGATATTTGGTCATCGCACTTATACAGAAGTACAAATAAGTGATAGAGAAACCCCAGAGGAGGACAACAAAGAATTAAAAGAGCTGAGCTACAGTGTGTAAGGTTAGAGGTCATAAATTTGTCCACCACGGAATATTGAAGAGTAAGGGGTGACTTGATCATACATGTATAAGTACGTAAACCAGTCAGAAGACGTCAACAGTGAATTGTTCCTCGAAAGATGCGAGGATACAGACCATCACACGAAATCAAGCAAGAAATTCGTTAGAAAAGAGGTAAAGAAATACTTATATAGCGTAAGAGTAGCGAATCAAGTTTGTTACCGGACTCCGCCTCCGTAAGGTTACACCGCGAATGAAAAACCACCTTAGGCGAAGCTGTGTCATCGAAACAAGAGTACAATTTCGTTAAATAAACCTCCCGCTTCAAATGAGTCTATCCTGTCCCTGCTACTGAGTGGAACGTTGCCTCGGGGCTTTAGGAGCACCTGGAGGGAGGGTCCAGGGATTATGGCCACGGAGCCCCTTTGTACAAGCGGCTCCCTGGTTGTAGAATTAAAATTACAACTGTAAACACATGAGGAGGTTGTACGGTACATCTCTAGGGAAAACCTAATCAGGCTGATTTGTGTAATTCGAACAACCATCGTAATCTCGTTCACCGCTTATATAGTGGGAATATATGACGGACATACATCTTATATAGCTGGAGTATATGACGGACATGCATCTTATATAGTGGGAGTATATGACGGACATGTATCTTATATAGTGGGAATATATGACGGACATGCATCTTATATAGTGGGAGTATATGACGGACATACATCTTATATAGCTGGAGTATATGACGGACATGTATCTTATATAGTGGGAATATATGACGGACATACATCTTATATAGATGGAGTATATGACGGGCATATATCTTATATACAGGGAGTACTTACATGACGGACATATATCTTATATAGCGGGAGTACCGACATGACCATGGTCATATATCTTATATAACGGGAGTACCGACATGACGGACATATATAGCGGCATTAACAACAGGACGGTCACAAGAACTGACGATGTCACAAGAAATATTCCTTTCCGTATCAAGACAGTCAGATGTCGCTGAAGGAGGAGGAGGCAAGATAATCTACGAAGAAGTTGGAACAAATAAGTCTATTCAGATGACTGCAACGACATCGCACATTAAACCACTGAAAGCTTTTGAGGAGGATTTTGGCGGTCGAATAGAGTGAAGACTAACCCATACATAGAAGAGAAAGTGGTGATTATATCGAGGAACATAACAGGTGGTTAGGAGTTCGGCGTGACTTCGATGTTCGCCGGCACCCTCCGTTCATTTCTTAGTCTTTGCCGAGACTGATGCGATAGCCTACACAGAAGCACGTCTACAGCGGATAATGGAAGAGTCTGTACGTTACAACATAAGATATATATGGAGGTATACATAAATACGACGATAGTGATTCGGGGAGAGAGAGAGAGAGAGAGAGACGCACACCCTGCACTATTACTGAAAGCTAAACGAGTCGAACGGGTAAACAAATTCAGATTCTCATTACATGGGATCAAAAGACGTGAATTGGAGACCACATCAGGCAAGGATCAGGTTGGAGAAAGAAGCATTCATTATTAGGAAGCAAGTGGCTGAAGGAAAGCATGAGAACTAGACTGTTATAGTTCGTTATAGGACGTTCAGTATGTACCCGAAACGTGGCTTTTGAGAGAGAGAAAAAGATATATAGTTTAAAAAGCCTTTCATATGTAAATATGGAGGAAGATGAATATAGCGAGATGGAATACTGATAAATAGATAAAAGAATAATACGAAAGGTGTTGTAAGAGGAGGAAGAATTGGAGTGATGAAAGTATCCAAGAAGAAGCTAGGCAAATGAAGGATGTAAGTGAAAGAGGAACGCAATGCAAGCGGCCAAAGAAGGACACCAACATTCAGGATGTTGGAAGAGCTGAAAGACGTTTGTGTGTGTGTGAAGCTCAAGCGTAGGACTGTACGGGTGAAGATGATGTCGAACAGTCGAAATTGAAGCTTTTGATCCCATCGTCCATCGCATTCATAATCTAACGTCACTACACTGCGTTAATAAAACTACTTGGTATAAACTGTCATTAACGGTGTGGGTCCTGAAAAATACAGTAATACAAAATTCTTCAGCTTGTTTAATATATATATATATATATATATATATATATATATATACACTGGAAACCACAGAAACAATGAACAAATTTGAGATTTCTTATTTCACTTGTAAAGTATGAAAGATCTCGCAACTTTTCTTTGTATTCTTCGGCGATTTTTGGCGAAATAGATAGATAGATAGATAGATACAGACATGAAAATAGAAAGATGTGGACGAACATACTCAGAGAAACAGATATTCACACTGTTGATCACTAATCCTAAACTCACTATATCATTGACACGTTTAAGTCTACAATACTCGTCAGTACCATGTGGGATAACAACATTATCTAGCGCTTCTTTCTTAAACTTGTGGACCATCGCGTTCATCACCGTCCCACTGGTGTGTCCGGCAGCTTTACCAGACACAGTGAAAACAAGGACCAGATCGCAGAGTCTCGTAATTAGGGTCAATATGTCATTAGTTACTGATAACTAACGTAAGGGTTATTACTTATCTGATAAAGATTCACAAGATTCATTCAGTTTCTTTAATAAGTAAAGCAAACACCTTAATCTTCAGATACTTGACGTGTATGTTGAAGACTCTGGTCGGCAACTGATAATCATTTATGATAACTCCTAATAGCATGAATATGTATAGATAGCAAAGATTCTACAGTACAGAAACACAGAATGGAGAACGAACCGCGAAGAAATCAATAGTTCTGGCTATTTAGTTCACCTCGAGAAGTAACTTGCGAAGAGACAATGTATGTTTCTCGGACGAACTACTGCAGGATTGGGGAAAACAGAATGGGTGAATATTCTTCAGTCGTCCCGTACGTGTCTTATCATTTAACGCCTTACGCAATTGATACCGTCAAAAGGTCCGTATTGCTTATGATAAGAAAATTATTACTAATCGTTTCTTACACTCAAATGGCCCAAGTTATGTGGTCAGTCTTCCTATTTTTTGTTTCCCTCAAACCTCTTGTCTTTCTTACCCTTTATCTTTCCTTTTGTTTGTCTCTATCCTCAACACTTCTTTCTTCTTTAAAAGTAGCTTTAGAAAAAAAAAGAAAAACAGCCTCCCACAGAACGCAATCGTCTATTTCATTTGATTTGAGGGAGAAGTTGTTCTCCTTAAAAGCCTGTCTCCCAAGAGAACAAAAATATATTCGGGATGGAGATCTCTTGGGAATCACACCTTCAGAAAACCCACTTAACCGACATTTTCCAAACAAGTAGAGACGGTGGACGCCAGCCAAATGGCCGCATTTGGACAATTCCCCAGAATTTCTAAAGTCCTGAAATTATTCACAGCGACCCTGAGCTAACCGCGCTTGACAGGATCAGCTCGACGAGGCTTGACAGCTCGCCTGTCCAATATGAGATGCGCCTACGTAAAAATACAGAGCCTCAAGAGATGCGAGGGATTCAAACGGCGTTCACCGACCGGCCCTGTTTGAGCCACGTCTCGGCGCTGCTACAAACCGTAGCAGCGCTGAGGTTGAGAAATCACCAATGTCCATGAATGCCAGACGAGAAATAAGAAAAGACAACTCGGTCAAGAATAATGGAATCACCTGATTCAGGTAGATAGAACCACACCAGAGGGGATCTGTTTTAATCACTGATGAGCCCAGACACAGGAGGTCAGCGAGGCCATCGCAACCAGCAAGTGACCAGGAGGAACTGCTGGCTGGCTGGCTGGAAGCCTAACACGGGAGGGAGAAAACTCACGATGAGGAGGAGGTGGAGGAGGAGGGGCGTCGGCGGGCAGCCATGGGCTCCGCCCATACATCCACCAACCCATGACGCCACATACACCCGTTTGCGTATTTTAATTTCTACACCCCTCTAACGCAACTATTACACTCCTGATGAGCTGATCTAAGAGGGCAATAGAGTATCATACTACCCCGTGGATAGAATGATGATCAGTAATGGCCCACAAAGTAATTCTAGTTTAATGATGGTATGATCAGCGATCGGGCACCTCATACCCAGCTTCCAAACAAACGTTTAAGCTCCTCCCCTCCCTTCCTGGAAGATTGCTCTACATCGTGTTTACATTCGGTTATCCTGCGAATACACTTAATACATAAAAATACACAAACCTGTGCTGTAACGAGAGTCAACAATATGATACAAAATACTCATGAAAGAAGGCTTATCACTGCTATATGGGAATGGTTTCAAGTACACAGCATTCCCCAAGATGCCCTGTGTTCACAATATGTCTTTCCCACGTTAAAATTCTTCGACAGTATCTGGGAAAATCTTTCTGCATATGACAAAGAACTTTATAGTCTCGAAGACAGAGGAAATATTCCTCTTCTTAAAAATCTCGTCTTAGCTGGCGTCTGGCCCTGTTAAGCTCCTCCCATTGACCCCTCGTTCTCTCGACTTGTGGCGCCGATCTGGTGGTTGACGTAATAACTAACCATCTATTATTTCATGTATATATCAAAAAGGAAAAATAGAATCCTCGTATTCATCATTGCAAACAAGAAATGAACGCAAAACAATGCAGAAAAGATCGATACCAACAAATCCCAAAGCCGCAACTCTCGCTAAAGTTAGCTCCCAAATTACGGTGTCTGGTGAGGAACGGCAGCTTCCCGGGTCGCGGCCCAAGTTACAAGTAGAGGCGGTAGTGTGGTCCAGCGGTTAGTTTATATCTCGCGCTGTCAGTAGGAGGATGTACCACTTGTTTGTCGTGGTCACTTGTGAACTCCGCTGACATGACCGAGGTGTGCTAACATAACCTCCTACGAACCATTGTGATTTTGTGGTACCATTCACCTACCACCACTATGAAGGTTATTGTGGCATTATACGTTTTGGCAAGTGTTTTTGCAACATGTTCATTGGCATTTGCGTACAATGCTTCCGAAAACTGTGACTGGACATTGCGCGACACTGGGAGAGACGAAGTGGCTCTGTCTTGCAGCTTGAGAACAATTGGTAGTGACTTCGACAGCAGTAACTTTTCGATTTCTCAGAGTGAACATATATCCGCGCTGGAAATTACCTGCAATGATGTGTTATTCTTCCAGTCCTCGCTCCAGCCTCGCATGTTCCAGCGGCTCTACAATCTAGACACAATCGCCATCGAGTACTGTAAACTGACGAGCCTTCCGCCCGGCGCTTTCCTGGGGCTGGACGCCATGAAGCGCTTAACAGTGAGGACCCACAACAGCGACTGGAGTGCCATGGCCCTGGAACTGACCCCTGACAGTCTGGTCGGCATGCCACATCTGGAACGCCTTGACATTGGCCAGAACAACATCTGGAACCTGCCCGAGCGCGTGTTCTGTCCCCTGCCGGCACTTCGTCACCTGAACCTCACCTGGAACCGCCTGCAGGATGTGTCGGAGGTAGGCGTCACGGGGAGCTGTGGGGCCCATCTGGTCACCCTCGACCTCTCCGGCAACGACCTGGTGTTGCTCCCGGAGTCTGGCCTGGCGGGGCTAGAGTCGCTGCGAGAACTATACCTCCAGTACAACGATGTGTCCATGCTGGCCGACGGGGCTTTCTTGGGGCTCACCGCGCTCAACGTACTGAACATCTCCAGTAACCGTCTCGCGGCTCTCCCACCGGAGGTGTTCAACGAGACCCTGGGACTGACGGAGCTCTACATGCAGAACAACAGTGTAAGCGTGCTTGCTCCAGGGCTCTTCTCTGCCCTCAGCCAGCTCACAGTCCTGGACATGTCGCACAACCTGTTAACGTCGGAGTGGGTGACTGTTGACACCTTCCGCGGCCTCCTGAGACTGGTCGTACTCAACCTCAGCCACAATCGCCTCACCCAGGTCACACTCGACATGTTCCGCGACCTGTCCACTCTACAAGTACTCGACCTGAGCCACAACGATCTGATTGCGGTGAGTGACATGACCTTTTCTCCTCTGGCCAATCTTCATCGACTGGACCTCAGCTACAATTACCTGCTTGCTATGGAAGCACGTAGTCTCTCGGGTTTGCATGTGTTGTCTTCTCTGTCCGTCTCGCACAACAACATCTCCCAGATCGCGTCTGAAGCTTTCGATAATTGCACCAGTCTCCGTGACCTCCGCCTCGAGTATAATTTCCTTCGGGAGATTCCCGAGGCCGTTCGTGAGGCTGTGTCTCTACGAACTCTAAGGATCAGCCACAATCAGCTGAGCACCGTGTCGCAGGGTGACCTCACCAACCTGACAGCCCTGCGGCACCTTGACCTCTCCAACAATCTCCTGAAAGGTCTTTGCCAGGGATGTCTGACTGGCCTGGAAGACCTTGAAGTTCTGGATCTCTCCCGGAACGAGCTGGGGCCAGTGCCTCATGGTGTGTTCGATACCAATACGGCCCTGCAGTTGCTGCGTATGGACGGGAATAAGATGAGTGACATCAACGGTTTGTTTGCGTCTCTGCCAAATCTCCTGTGGCTGAACGTGTCCGACAACAATATCACCTGGTTTGACTACGCTCTCATTCCCTATCAGCTCCAGTATCTCGACCTCCATAACAATAGGATTGGTGACCTGGGAAATTATTTCAGCCTTGAGAGTAAGTTAGAACTGAGGACACTTGACGCGAGTCATAACAACTTGGAAACTCTCACGGGATCCTCTGTGCCAAATAGTGTGGAGCTTCTTTTTGTCAACAGCAACAGAATTACACGTATTTCTGCCGGGACATTTGCTGAGAAACATAATCTCTCTATGGTGGATTTATATGACAACCTTCTCAGTAAGCTCGACCTAAATTCCATTAACCTTCCCCCAGTTCCCGAGGAGCGTGACCTGCCCGAGTTCTACATCGGTGGCAACCCCATCTTCTGCGACTGTAACATGGAGTGGATGCACCGCGTCCACCAAATCAGCGGGCTGAGGCAGCATCCGCGCGTCATGGACCTCGACAAGGTGATTTGCACGCTCCCCTACCCACGATCAGCAGAGAACAGAGTCCCCTTCCTAGAGACTCAGCCCTCCCAGTTCCTCTGCCCGTATACCTCCCACTGCTTCGCTCTCTGCCAGTGCTGTGACTTTATTGCTTGTGACTGTCAGATGACCTGTCCTCACGGTTGTTCGTGCTACCACGACGAAACATGGGCTACCAACATCGTCGACTGCTCTTCCAGAAATCACCATCAGCTTCCAGACGATATCCCTATGGATGCAACGGTCGTGTTCATGGACAACAACGAGATGCCCGTCCTGGATGCCCATCAACTCATCGGTCGTAAGAATATGATGGCACTCTATCTCAATAGTTCTCGGATCGAGAGGATCCAGAATAGAACTTTCCATGGTCTTTCGTCTCTCAAGCAGCTTCATCTTCATGACAATATGCTAGTCAACCTCGAGGGTTTTGAGTTTGAGCATCTTGAACATCTTCGCGAGCTGTACCTCCAAAACAATCGACTGAAGGTGATTAATAATGCCACTTTCGCAGGTCTGAAAGCACTTGAAGTCCTCAGACTGGACGGGAACTTCTTGTTTGATTTCCCCGTTTGGCACCTGAAGCTCAACAAGGGCCTGAAAGACGTCACCCTCGGTGTCAACTTGTGGTCCTGTCAATGTCAGTATATGGTAGACTTCAAGAACTGGCTCATCCGAGAAACTGATGTGGTCAAGGACTCCAAGACCATATTCTGCGTCTCCAACTCCTCTGGAGATCCAGGCCCCTATGTCCTGGAAAGTTCCTACTCCTGTGAGAACTTCGTAGCCACGTCTATCGTGCAGGAGAAGTTGGAGAATGACTTTCTACATCCAGTTCTGATCACTCTGGGCATCTTCTTGGTCCTGGTGCTGGCTGTTGGATTTGCTGTATTCAGAGTGCGTCTGCAAGCAAGCGTGTCGAAAAAGTGTGGGTTAAAGTGTTTCCCGTCGCAGCCTGCACCAACCAAGGAGGAGGAGAGGAACATGATCTACGACGCCTTCGTCAGCTACAGTGAAATGGACGCGCCCTTCGTGACAGAAGTGTTCGCCTCCGAACTTGAGAACGGTGACCCCTCCTACAAACTGTGCCTTACCTCCAGAGATTATCACACTGTAGGTACATATGTGGGAGATTTTATCGTTCATTCAATAGAGTCAAGTCAGAAGGTCATTCTAGTCTTAACTAAAAACTTTGTTGATCACGATTGGTGTAAATTCTCATTCAAGGCAGCTCATTTAGAGGCACTGAAAAGCATGAAAAACCGAGTGATTGTTGTTATGTGTGGTGAAGTGAACGAGAGTGACATGGACTCCGATCTCACAGCCATTGTGAAAAGTGCATGCAAACTCAAGTACGAGGATAAGTCGTTCTGGAGCAAGCTTCACGCTGCCCTGCCCGGCGGAGCAAACAAGAACCAGCAGTGCTATATCACCGAGACCAACTACATCATGAGGAACAGCATGCCTGTCTTGACCCCGTCCCAAACGCTGAGACAGGGCCAGTTGATGCCCAGCATGGTGCTCACCAACACCCTGAAGACGCCCGTCTCTCATCACCACCAGCAGCACCACTATCATCAGACGCAGCCGTCCATAAGCAGTGACCCTGGCGAGCTGGATAAGACCTTCGTCAGCGTGGAGACAGCCCAGTCCAGCCTTACCCCGAGTCTCAATCACTCCTACATGTCTATCGACTACGCCGCCGCTCGCAACTCGCACATCTACGCTTCTATTGACGAGACGACGCCGGCGTTGCCCCCGTCCACGCTCCCGTCAGTACACAACCTACACCACCATCTCCGTCAGCAGCAGCAGCAGCTGGAGCGACGTCAGTACCTACCCCAGGAACTGCACTGTACCAACCAGCAGCGTCGACCCCTCACGGGCACGGCGTTACAGTCGTTCGACCAGCAGCCTGCAGTCAGTGCGTCCTATTTCATATAAATATGTATCAAATTTTAAGACAAATTATATATCTGGATTATTTTACTGTTAAGGTAACGTATGTTTGTGTGTGTGTGTGTGTGTGTGTGTGTGTGTGTGTGTGTGTGTGTGTGTGTGGAAGACAGACCTATGTTGACTGTGGATGAGCTGGACCAAGGACACTAGTATGTAGCGTAGGCGACTGACTGTCAAGGGTGTCATAATGTTTGTGTCTAGTCAACAACGTGAGAGACAGCTGTTCTAGTGCCTTCAATTTACGGCCTTCGTTGTAGCAAATTGGCTGGATTTTAACCGTAGCTTGTGTAGTGCGCTCTCCCCTTATTCACAATATTGTCTGACCTGTGTATATACATGTATGATATTTGACTATGTATAAAATCGTGATATCTTTTGCCAAAGTGTGATAATATTAGCTGTTACATTGAGCTCAAAGTCATGAGTCATAACGGGTATTTTTATAAAATCAAATAATTACAAAAATAAAATCATTATTTGTTATGTATGTCTATTTTTACGACCCTGATTCTAAATATATATCTATATAAAAATATCGACATTCATTGAGAGAGTAATGTTAACTGAAAGGTGTTAATAATGAAACTATGGCTTTAAAACTAGTAAAAACAAATATGATAGAGAGATTTATAGAGTACTATTTGAATATATCAATCAACAACAAAAAATTCATGGTATAGTAAGGAATATGGAAAATAAATAATGAGTGAAAGTACGAAAATATATGTCGAGTTGTTTGGAATTCAAAAAGGATATAAAAAATTCTTCGGATTATCAGGTAGAATAAATACTCCTATACACTCACATCAGATGGTGCACAACTCACAGTATATATGACTATAGAAAAAAGAAAGGAAAAAAAATCATACATATATATATATATATATATATATATATATATATATATATATATATATATATATATATATATATATATATATATGAACAAGAGGAGTAATGAACTGAAAACAAAAAAAATTACCACTTGGAACCTTATGGATGTTGTAGTCTAGCCAAACAACAACATGGACGACCATGGCTGTGTTCCACCTACCTGAGCCTATTCTGCCCCTTAGGCCATAGGCCAGGACACCACCCCCTACTGAGACATAACCGCTCTCTCTTCCCCTTTTCTTCTGTGACATACTCTCTCTCTCTCTCTCTCTCTCTCTCTCTCTCTCTCTCTCTCTCTCTCTCTCTCTCTCTCTGGGAACATCTACTCGCTCCGCCTCTCGCACCCCAAAGTTCCTCCCACGCTTTCAAACATAGATCGATTCTTCCACACTGCAGACACAAACCCATTACCTCTTGATATTTCTACTAACCCCAGCCTCCCTCCTCTCCTCCTCCTCCTCCTCCTCTCTTCCTTGGGACACTTGAATAACTTTCCTCTTTTAGAAATGCACCTTCAAGAGCCTTCACCACGCTGGCCGTGTCTACGCTACACGTCTTCGACTCGTCCACTGTCCTCCACAATGAAACATCTACTCTTCCTTTCTTCCTTCCTTAAACTCTCGTTAACCCTTGAGCTTCCTTTGAACGCCTCCTTATTTCCCTCCGCACTAAGGACAAACTTTTGCCTATTTTCAGCTGTGAAGAAGAAAAACGCAAGAAAAAAAAAAAGGGAAGCCTTCCACCAGAACTCGTTTTAACCATCTCAGAAACTTATTACAACTCCAGATCCTCAAAATGTATGAATTGACCTTATTTTCGCCTTGGATGCATAAACTGGGCATTAACTTTAGCTCTCCCCACCATGTGTCGACTTTTTTACGACCGTCCTTTTTTTTTCTCTCATACACGGAAGGATTGTGGCTAAACTTCTTTATGGCATGAGGTTAAACTGGGTTGTTGTTTCTTTTTTTTGGGGGGGAGGTGGTAACTCTTTAATGTAGGGTCAACATAACCAGAAGAGACTCTAAGCTTCCCCCCCCCCCCCCCCATACACTTAAATTCACTCAAGATCTTTCTCAAAGCAAAGTTGAAATGTGAATATACATACACCGAAGGTTCACTGAACATCATTGTGTTCAAAGAACAAAAACGTAAGTATGAACTATAACAATACATAAAAATGAAGAATGAAAATCCTAGAAAATCAGCAATACTTGCAAGAAAAACAAAAATGCAGTTTAATTAAAGATGTCATCCAATTATTTTTCTTACGAGTCCATAAGGAAATCATTACTATATAGTCAACTCAGACAAATACGCGTTTTGATGTATACATATACATGTATACGAACATGCACACACATTCACGTGTGCGTAAATATATATATATATATATATATATATATATATATATATATATATATATATATATATATATATATATATATATACATATTGTGTGTGTGTGTAGATAGTTTGGTATATACTAAATCATATTCTATGATTATAAAGACATTATAACCGAATAACCTTAAAAGAAAAAAAAAAGATAACTCCTAAGGAACATCTCACTTCGAGCCCAATACAATAATGACTGAGCTGAGCTGCCCACCAGTAGCTGCTGACAAAGAATTAATAAGATCATTCCTGAGGTGGCTAAGGCTCAGGTAAATATACAGGCACGATCCCATCCACCTGAGGTCGGTGTAGCCGGGTAAACACAGAGCCACGATCCCATCCAGCTAAAGGGAAAGCTTCCTTCTGTCAACAGACGCTGACGAGCGGGAAGCGTAGGATCCGATTGAACAAGAATCACGTCCGGTATAGAAAAAGACATCAGAGGTTTACGAGAGGGAGAATCACAGCCTGGTGAAACATGACGACTCTTCTTTCCCGTATAAATGTCACGGCGCACGAAGGAATTATGGACTTCTCACATGACATTAGCGGGCCGGGGTAAGGGGCGGGAGTAGTCGGCACAGAGGAGACAATACCTCCTCAGCCTCCTCCACACAATAGTACTTAGAAAGATACAAACCTTGGCCATCCCTTGGCCGTGAGGATCAACCCGGGCCGCAGAGGCTGATCTCATTCCGCACCTTATCCTCCTCCTCCTCCTCCACCCTGGAATTCCGTGAGGGCCCCGCGGCTTGTTTGAACCTAGTCTTGTCCTCCCCCCTTGCTCTGCTTCGCGTCCACCTCCAGATTTCGAACTTCGGACCCGTATATCGGGCAAAGGATGGGTCTTTTCAAGGCGATGGTTAGATCCACGCTCTGCTGCATAGTTTAATCTCCCAGCCTACAACAAACAAGACCCATCTCAAGACCAAGAGGCTCATCATACCTGTAATGTTTTGATCAGCTTGTGGCATCGGAACCCCTCCGCTCAAAAGAGGTTCCCGAGAGTCTCCGCCAAAAAGAGACTTGAGATTCTGCCTGTTAACCATCGTGTCGTTCTCGGGAGAAATTTACAACGCGTTCGATTCGCCGCGGCGGTGTTGTGTCAGAGCGCCCCCCCCCCCCACACACACACACACACACACACACACACACACACACACACACACACACACACACACACACACAGTGATCACAAAGCCACAATATAGACGGACATCCCACCCTCATCACATCGAAGTGACTCGCACACACAGCTCTCCCTACCTCGTATGTTGACGACGTGAAAGGAGGCGCACGCGCGACCAATTCTGCTCCCTACTGTTGCTTTTCGAGATATATGCGTCTGAGGTATTTATGTCATTACGACTGAAGCGTCATGAACTTAAAAAAAGGACTTGATAAAGAATAAGGACTTACCACTAACTGTATGGTGAAGGAACTATGGGAACCTGCACTGATTTTTCCTCGGGTTAGTTCTAGTTTACAGCACAACAAAAGACACAACAAGCATAGAAATGTAAACGGAAGAGACACGGTGTGAAAAGTACACTTGTTACTCTGCAATACATTTTCGCTCGCAACGCAGGATATCTCTAGGAGGACATTCGCACAGACCTGACGTGGGACGAGTGTGGTAGTCTGACACACATGACGGGCAGACGAAGGTGTAGGGTCACCGAGACAGAAGCCGTCCAAAGTACGGGGCAACTTGGCTGAGGTGACGGAGAAGCTGTGCCATCAGTGATTCTCTCTCTCTCTCTCTCTCTCTCTCTCTCTCTCTCTCTCTCTCTCTCTCTCTCTCTCTCTCTCGTGCCACCTGTGGGTACGGCATATCGATCACCGACTCTCAAATGATACGAGAAGTAAGGCTAATCTTGGGTCGGTTTAGTATTTGGATGGGTAAGCGCCTGAGAACACCTGAGGCTATTGTCATCTGCTGCGGTGAGCGCTACGCACTGGCACTGGTTAAGGTCAAAACCTGGTCATAACTCTCTCTCTCTCTCTCTCTCTCTCTCTCTCTCTCTCTCTCTCTCTCTCTCTCTCTCTCTCTCTCTCTCTCTCTCTCTATGTTCTCTGTAGGATACTACGACTGTCCTCCACGAGATCAACTCGTCCAAGACCATCAGGCCTTTGGTTCTCTGGCTTCCCTCTGTCCACCAGTATTTACTCTTTTCCTTTAGCCCGCCCCATCATCTTACACTGACCCACCTCCCATTTTCTAAAGATGCGATCGACTCAGTCTTTCCTTGGCCCGCCTCATCGCCCCCCCTCAGGTGCACCAGGCGAATTGCCTCCAGACTCCTCGAGAGAAGGTCCGGCAAATATCAGCGGTCGAGAACGCTGCGGGAGGAGGAGGATCAACAGAGAGAGAGAGAGAGAGAGAGAGAGAGAGAGAGAGAAGCATGCGAGACAGTCGATTCCATCTGTTGCTGGCCACCTCTCTCTCTCTCTCTCTCTCTCTCTCTCTCTCTCTCTCTCTCTCTCTCTCTCTATCTCTCTCTCTCTCCTGCTCGGTGGTGGCTAACACCACGAATACCCACCCACCTAATCATAATCACTTGCGATGAAAAATATTACCGTGACAGAAGGCGAGCGCGTGGCGTTCACCGCAAGAGAATGAGAAATAGATAAAGTCAGACGGTAGACGAAAATGTAACCAGCAGCACCTTCGAAAAAAAATAATGATCGATAAATAAATGCTAAAAATATTCATCAATAATAAAATAATGTTTAAATCAAGGGACGATTAATCAGACAAACCGCCATTACCTCTACAATCACAACACCTTAGATAGAAAGGACAAACATAAAAAATTACACAGGTAAACATCTTCTCAGTGGACACTACATGTAATTCCCAGCCTTGAAGTAGTAAAAAAGGAGTCGTCTTCACTTGCAGGAGTGGGCAAAGGGTCGTCTGCACTTGCAGGAGTGGGCAAGGGGTCGTCTGCACTAGCAGGAGTGGGCAAGGGGTCGTCTTGACTTGCAGGAGTAATCAAGGGGTAGTCTGCACTTGCAGGAGAGGTCAAGGGGTCGTCGGCACTTGCAGGAGTGGTCGAAGGGTCGTCTTCAGTTACAGGAGAGGGTAGTGGTCGTCATCACCTGCCTCGGGTTTCTTAAACGACCAGCGAGGACAACTACTACAGGGAAAGATACGGAGGCTATTCAAACGGCCTAACAAATGAAAAAGGGAAACGCGTAATTCAAAAGGCCCTTATGAAATGGAGAGAGATAAGGGTTATTTAAAGGCCTTGTAAATGGACAACAGATCGGCGTTATCTTAAAACATTATATATATATATATATATATATATATATATATATATATATATATATATATATATATATATATATTTTTTTTTTTTTCTTTTTTCAAACTATTCGCCATTTCCCGCGTTAGCGAGGTAGCGTTAAGAACAGAGAACTGGGCCACTGAGGGAATATCCTCACCTGGCCCCCTTCTCTGTTCCTTCTTTTGGAAAATTAAAAAAAAATTGAGAGGGGAGGATTTCCAGCCCCCCGCTCCCTCCCCTTTTAGTCGCCTTCTACGACACGCAGGGAATACGTGGGAAGTATTCTTTCTCCCCTATCCCCAGGGATATATATATATATATATATATATATATATATATATATATATATATATATATATATATATATATATATATATATATATACGAATAAAGTGTATATGAACGCGCACCTTCATAGAACATACAAAGCTCCAACATATATATATATATATATATATATATATATATATATATATATATATATATATATATATATATATATATATATATATATACATATATATAAATATATATATGTGTGTGTGTGTGTGTGTGTGTGTGTGTGAGCGTAACACTCAAGTGAAACGTCTTCCAAAACGTCAAACATTAATGTTTAAAGTTCCTTTGGCCAGCCGCCCTAACCTGACCTACCCCACACACTCGGGCCAGCTCTGGCGGCGTGCTAACTGCACGTTAATGCAGCTTTAACACACAAACCTACTTTAGTACCATTATATATATATATATATATATATATATATATATATATATATATATATATATATATATATATATATATATATATATATCTCGAGAAGGATTCATTTACTTTTAGTATGTCAAAAAAGTGAATCGATATTCCTTTTACAATGACTCTACAATTTTCAAACCTGAAATTTCAGTTTCTGGACGTTTTAAAATTGCACTTATACTCACGAGACGTTTGACATATATATATATATATAGAGAGAGAGAGAGAGAGAGAGAGAGAGAGAGAGAGAGAGAGAGAGAGAGAGAGAGAGAGAGAGAGAGAGATCAAAGTCACTAGCGTGTCGATAGCCGACACCAGAGGTCGGCGTAAGACCACGGTCCCACCACCAGCACTAAACGTTTACCAACCTACCCAAACCCCTCTGTACAGAACAACCAACACCATAATATAGAAATTCCAATCTGACCCTTGCCTCATACATCGGTAACATCTTCACTCACATAACCAACCACCCTCTCAAATACCCCGACAACCACTAAATAACCGACCTCCTAACTCAATCTTACACTCCAACCCGCCAGACATATACACTCATCCAAAACTGCACTCCCCAGACAAACACGAGTCACAGTCTGCCGCTTTACACTGTGGACATCGCCCATCACAAACAACGCTACAGTGTAGCGCAAGACTTTTCATACCCGCGAGGTAACTTTCATATAAAGACGACACCGAACACTTGCTACTTACTCAACTGCCCTCTATTCCACAACACTTTATTCCCTGTGGTCGCAACAGTTATACATGGCTTGCTTCCTGGGTGCTGCAAGAGCCTCAAAACGAAAGAAGTCATATCTATATATATATATATATATATATATATATATATATATATATATATATATATATATATAAACTCTATAAAAGGGGTCGAGGGGTTTTATGATTCTTGTACGACTCTGTTGTGGTAGATGTAGCAGGCCGGGGGACTACCCCACAAAGGTATTTGTCAGCTTCAGTTCGTTCTCAACACATTCTCATGACAGGCAAGACTAATCCTTGGAGAGGAATTTGCTTTGTAAATCAACTGTATAAAACAGAATTCTGCTCGATGTGTAAAGTAAGAAGAGCCTTTTTTTTAACTCTATCCTTTAAGTAAAGGATTTTCAAGGCTTAAGTATATCACAGCATTCTACTTAGACTTACGCGCCGACTTTTATTTTCTGATGTACAGCGCTGACTTTGACATGTAAGTGACGTGCTGACTTTTGACTTTGAATTTACGTGCCGACTTTGATTTTGACCTTGAGTGCTAGCTCTGATTTTGACCTTATGCGCTGGTTTAGTCTTTGAATTTCCGCGCTGGCTCTGATTTTGAATTTACGCTCTGGCTTTGAATCTGACATCACGTACTGGCTTTGATTTGGAATTCAAGTGCTGACACTGATTCTGACATGACGTGCTGGCTCTGATCCAGAGAACTACGTCTGCGCTTGTCTTTGGTTCTGAGTACTTGGTGAGCGTGGTGGAACTTTCCTGGCTGAGTGCGTGGTTAAAAAGAGTGTAGCTTGCTATCAGCTGTGGTGGGCTCTGCTGTTCTGATGTTCGTGGTGGTGGATACCGCATTCCACAGTAGATGCTAAAATGCACATCATTTTTCGTTTAGCTTAATCTTATATGATCAGAGAAAAACAGTCCAAAAAGAATCTATACTTTCATGTGGAAATGCAAATTTGGGTCTATTTCAAATCTGTGAGAGAGAGAGAGAGAGAGAGAGAGAATCAGTATCTGTTTTTGAAACGCAATTATTTTGGGTTTTATAGCCCTACTGAAGATATCATTATCATCATAACTAGCATTATAATTATTATTATTTTAGTGGAATTATCATTATTATCACTCAAATGTAGTAATAGCTAACTATTTCTAGTGTTAAATTTACAAAAAAAATATTTTTCCAAGTTTAATTCAACAAAGCATATTTTCTTACTCTCTATTCACACTTATAATGGCGCCACAATGCTATCCCATCATCATATTTCTTCAGGTACAAGGGTATAGCAAGCTATAGAAAACGAAGGGTATAGCAAAATAGGAGTCTTTTCTTACACCTTAGGAAGGTTCACGTGGGTTTGTGATCGTGGGGAGAGAAATAATACGATAACTAAAGCCAACGCAGATATCATCGATTCCGGATATCATAGTCTATGAATTTCACGACGTCCGGATATCATGGTCTCCGGATATCACGTTTTCCGGATATCATGGTCTCCGGATATCACGTTTGCCGGATATCATGGTCTCTAGATATCACGTTTGCCGGATATCATGGTCTCTAGATATCACATTTTCCGGATATCATGGTCTCCGGATATCACATTTTACGGATATCATGGTCTCCGGATATCTTAATCTCCGGATATCAAAATTTCTGGATATCGCAGTCTCCGGATATCACAATTTCCAGGTTAATCATGGTGATCTGATATCCATGACTATCCACCACGTACGACACATGTCTACTTTCCGATACAAATGTTGACTTGAGAGAAATTGACACCTCAAATCTCCGGATATATGAGACAATGATTTAACTCGTCAGACCGGCTCATTCACACTTCCTCAGTGTCAACACAATTGAGAACGAAGGGCGAAAATGGGGTAACCTGAAGATTGTGTTGGAATGTGTATATACTGAAGATCGTGTGATGTATATACGGAAGATCGTGTGTGATGTGTGTAAGATGAAGAGCTTGAGTGATGTGTGTATATACTGAGGGTCTTGTGTGATGTGTATATACAAAAGATCTGCGAGTTGTGTATATACCGAGGGGTCTTGAGTGATGTGTATATACTGGAGACCTTGTGTGATGTGTATATGCTAAATTTCTTGTGTACTGTATTTATAATGAAAATCTGGTGTGAGGCGTGTATATACTGAAGATCTTGTGTAATGTGCATATAATATAAATCTTGTGTAATGTGTATATAAATCATCTGTATGACTATGGTCAAACCAGGCATTCTCTCCTTGGTTGTCAAAATGTTTGGCTTCAGTGAGAGAATCTCCGTCTATTAATTTTACGCATATCTTCACCGCTCCATCTACCACACAAGAGAAATGGAAATGCGTAATCCATTTCGTCCAAGACGTTTCGCAGTAATGTGAAATGATGATATATACATTTATCATGGAAACTACTAGTCTTGTAACTGCCATTGACATGATTATCGAGAGGGTTGTAAGTAAACCGCCACGCCATCAAGTGGCCTGTTTTGATGTCATTCACTTTTACGTTGTACGTCTTATAAGTTTTATTATAAGTATCGAAGTTCTTAAACGCTATACATTCGCTTGCACCCAGAGTGTAAAAAGATATATATATATATATATATTACAGTCCTCTTTACGCTGCCTGACAAAGCCTTCGGTGATGCATGATGAACACCTAGATACGGACATTGTGACCTTGTGATAATTTCGACTAATCCAACAAGCAACCCAAAAAATATGTACACCCGAGAAAACTAACTACAGAAGAGGTCACTAGGAGCGGCTGAGAAGTTCCAGAATACATATATATATACAACCCAGGCGTGGAAGCCGGCCGTACAGAAGCATTTCCTTAATTAGACAGTAGCCATTGCAAGGCTAATTAAGAAACACACGTCAGAAAAGTTTCGACGCACAGGATTACTTTCTTCTGCTGAGGGAGATTTTCTGTTCTTGTATTTAGCGTTCATCAACCACGACGAGTTACAGCCATATTTACACACACCAGCGGTCTGGGCTGATGATATTTTCCCTTACACGTTCGCTCCAAGATTTCATTTACTTAACACACTTCATCTTTGATCAATAGTTTACTGGTAGATAGATGGATGGATAGATAAATTGATATCCATGTATCCGTTCAGTGTTAATGATCAATGACATGAGAAAACTTTAGTTATTCACGCAGCGCGATTCGAAATTTCAGAAAAAATACATGTTAATCATTACATATATATATATATATATATATATATATATATATATATATATATATATATATATATATATATATATATATATATATATATATATATATATATATATTTATTTATGTGTGTGTGTGTGTGTGTGTGTGTGTGTGTGTGTGTGTGTGTGTGTGTAAATAAATGCGGACACCCATTAGACATACTCGCCTCCAGCAGCGAGACTGAAAACGTTTCCACAAGAGAAGAAAACGGGAGCGGTACTACTAAAGCACTAGGTGCTAAAACAAACCGACCTCTTCCATTGTCATGAAATGAAACCCGTCCGTCCATATATAGGCGGCGCAGGTCTGCAAGATCCAGTCTTAACACCCTGCGAGCAGGGGTGTGGTGGGCGGCTCTCCACCAGCACGCCGCCCACTGGCAAGCATGGAGAACATGAGGTACTCAGGTGTGGTGCTCTTCTAATACGATGGAATTGCTCGGGGTCTTTTAGCACCTGGTGGGTTAATGGTGAACGTCTGGTCTTTCTTTATCATGGAGGCGGGGTCGAATCTCGCTGGCGGAGGTGAAAATCTTCAGGGCTCTCTCTCTCTCTCTCTCTCTCTCTATATATATATATATATATATATATATATATATATATATATATATATATATATATATATATATATACATATTTCCCTGGGGATAGGGGAGAAAGAATACTTCCCACATATTCCTTGCGTGTCGTAGAGGGCGACTAAAAGGGGAGGGAGCGGGAGGCTGGAAATCCTCCCTTCCCGGTTTTTTCAATCATCCAAAAGAAGTAACAGAGGAGGGGGCCAAGTGAGGATATTCCCTCTAAGGCTCAGTCCTCTGTTCTTAACGCTACCTCGCTAACGTGTGTATGTATGTGTGCGTGCGCGCGAGTGGATGGGCCATTCATCGTCTGTTTCCTCGCGCTACCTTACTGACGCAGGAAACGGTGATCAGTATAATGACTAATATATATATATATATATATATATATATATATATATATATATATATTAGATGCATATTGAATTCTGGATTTTTTTTTCAATTCATAAATTGCCAAAAATATTTTAGCCACAACTGTAAACTTTTAAAACCAATTGAAAATATATTTTGTTGACGGTTCATTATCATTCATTATCATTATAAAACCTCGGAACATAAAGACTTTTTATCTAATTCGGAATAATTTAGGGAAACGCGAATACGATGATGTAGCAATGTTTTATATGCAGAACAAATTAATTTCTATCACCGAGGCAGATGTCCACGAGAGAGAGAGAAAAAAAAATAATAATATCAGACGAACAAAGTACATGAAATCATATTCAGTATAATTTCGAATATGAGGTATGATTGTGAGGACGATTATACATCACCAGATTATCTTTAATGTAATATAATCCGGGTGGAAGTTGGTTGTTGGGAATCCAGTGCGAGGAAGTTTATATATCAACCGATTATCTTAATGTAATATAACCTGAGTGGCGGATGATGGTTGGAAGGATACAGACACTATCAGCAGTGCTGTCATTGACAACGTTGTGTCTGCCATACTGGCGATGACAACTGCTTCAGCAGTGGGCGGCTCATGGGGGGGTCGGGAACCCTCGTCACCCACCGTGTTACGACCATCACACCCGTGTCTAACAGACTCGATCATAACTTAACTTGAGAACGACAGTTCGACCTTCGTAGATTGAAAGCGTGACCTCAGACCGAGCGAACGCTTTAAGGGTTGATAGACCATTGGGGGTCAAGGGCTTGTGATTGACAGAGTTGTGTCTTTCGCGAGAAATAACTTTTTGTTGTTAACTTTGCCACACCTGAATGGCATCCGTAACTTGAGTACAAGATGGGGGAAATGACTGCACAAATGACCTAACCTCACTGCTACTTTAAGTTGATTTATCGTATTTTTTTCCTTAATATTCCTAACGCTATTTCGGTACCATCCAGCGAGAAACGACTGTCACGCCAGTGTGCTATTGCCATGAGCAACTCCAGCATGAACTCCCTCCCTCACACGAGGTAGCAAACTCCCTCCCTCACGCAAGGTAGCAAAACTCGCTCCCTCACGCTAGGTAGCAGAACTTCTTCCCTCGCGCTAGGTGGCAGAACTCCCTCCCTCACGCTAGGTAGCCCTTGAAGTGCAACGTGGTTTTGGGTGTGTGTGTTTGGGCGGCCGACTTTAGCACCGTGAGAGGGTGGGCGCTGTAGTTTCCACACAACCCCACCAACACTATGCACGTTTACCCTCCCAGCAGCTGCAGGCCTGCATGGCATATCTTCCTCCGCCATGGGTGTGTGGGCTGAGCCGGGAACTGAGAATTGTACCGTATAAACTTATCACAAAACTTATGAGAAAGGCCTTTCTTTTCTAAGCTATAGCTAAGCCTATGTCTGACGGTACAACCCCAAAATAAATCAAAAATAATTCTAATTGGTTATGTATTATTGTGGAGAAGATTTAGATTGTTTTCTGCAGTTAACAGAATGAAAGTTTAAGGTGGTTTTAGTAAAGGTTGCTGTCATATTTTAGCTACCGAGTGTTAAGCAATGTTGAAAACCCTCACCAGTTTGTTCCCAACACTCAACATGTCATTCCTAACCCTCAAAAATTCATTGTCATCCAGCAAAATTTCGTTTCAACACCTTAACAATACATCCTTATCCCTCAACTGCTCCATTCCAACGCTCCACCGGTCCGTTCCTATCCCTCACCAGTTCGATCCTAACCCCTAATAGCACATTTCAATCCTCCAACAGTCCATTCCTATCCCTGAACATTTCATTCCGGAACCTTAACAATTCGTTTCCCTAACCCTTCACAGTACATTCGTATCCCTGAATAGTTCATTCCTATCCCTCAACATTTCATTCTGAACCCTTAACAGTTCTTTTCCCCAACGCTCCCCACTTCACTCCTATCCCTGAACAGTCGGTCCATTCCTATCCCTCACCGTTCCCCTACCTCCATCAGGTAGCACTCAGGCCTGTAGATGGCAAGACGTTCCACAGCGGCGGACCTGTGAAATATTTATCTTTCCTGAAGTTCGTCTGCGACCCACATAACTCGCCTCACATTCTACGCTGCAATGTGACTCAATGACTCCCAATTCTAGCGTTGGGCGATGGTAGATATATCGTTGAAATTCTCGCTTCCTCGTGTTGGCAGCGTAGTCCCCAAGACAAATTTATATATATACATTACACGTATAGGTGCTTATGTACATTTAAGAATATGAATGAAAATAGACATACACAAATATAAAGAGAACACTTGCGCCGCTTTACTTTCGAGACAGACTCGCGAAAATAAAGAAAAAATAAAGCACACGCCTGACTCACAAGGAAAAACCATCTACATCCTTGGATATTAAAGAAAGAAAGAAAAAAGAAGTTTATATCGAGTGCTGGCGATCCATCCCTCTTGGACTTTATGAAGGCGCGGACCAGCGCTGTACTCGATCAAGCGATATTACACCATACATAACTCCGGGGAGGAATTACTTGCGTTGAGAAACCCCTAAACTTCCAACTTTTGTGGGAAGTTATGGGGGGGTGTGTTATGGCCGGCCGGGTTGCTGCATACGAAGCTCCTCATCCGACGCTGTATTATTAAACTGTACGACATTAACGCCAGCGATAGACTCACACAAGCGGTCAGTATCTTCCGTGTACATAGTGCCCTCCTGACGTGGCGGGATAATAGTTAGTACGTTAACTGTCCAGCGAAGCCGCCTCGGAGTTTAGCCTTAAGAGGGTAAATTACGTCATTTCTTTGGTGCTTCTGACCCATCTATATGCTCACTCTCTCTCTCTCTCTCTCTCTCTCTCTCTCTCTCTCTCTCTCTCTCTCTCTCTCTCTCTCTCTAACAGTATCAAAAAGAGAAAAAAATATTACCAAAACCAAAAGATACGACAAGGTAAAAAAAAAAAAGAAAAAAGTTCCCCCCTTTAAATTTCCGTGTCTAAGAACATATAATTTCACAATAACCCACATTACACCGCTCCTGATCACTACCACAAAGCTAATATGGAAAAGACTCCCTCCCTCCCTCCCTCACTCCTTCCTTCCCTCCCTCCCTCTCCATCTCTTCTTTGTGACAACACCATCAAGAGGAAGTCGCAATTTTCAGGTCGAGTCGCTGGGAAGATTTTCAGAGAGTTTTTTCGAGGATGTGTGTGTGTGTGTGTGTGTGTGTGTGTGTGTGTGTGTGGTGTTCGACTCACTTGATCGAAGCAGTGAATACTGAACAAGATGTTTCGACGATTCTAAACCCACGCGTTCTCCTCCAGAATTTCGTTCGGTTCCTTAGAACTTTGATTTAGTCTTAAGAAGTTGTTCAGTTACTCGGCTAAGTAACATCCATGGAATAGATGGGTGAAAGGTAGCAAGGACAACTTAGAGCAATACCTAAGGATCATTTCTTCTCGGCATAGTGTAGAAGATCACTCACTCAGAACTAGTCGAAAAGAACAGAACCCACTTGTTCAGTTACTCAGAACCTTGTTCATTTACTCAGAATCTTTTTCATTTACTCAGAATCTTTTTCATTTACTCAGAATCTTGTTCACTCACTCAGAACCTTGTTCACTCACCCAGAACCTTGTTCACTTACCCAGAACCTTGTTCACTTACCCAGAACCTTGTTCACTTACCCAGAACCTTGTTCACTTACCCAGAACCTTGTTCACTTACCCAGAACCTTGTTCACTTACCCAGAACCTTGTTCACTCACTCAGAACCTTGTTCACTCACTCAGAACCTTGTTCACTCACTCAGAACCTTGTTCACTCACTCAGAACCTTGTTCACTCACTCAGAATCTTGTTCACTCACTCAGAATCACCTCCACTTGCTGTGAATCTCGTCTAAATGCTTAGAATCTCGTTCAATTACTCGTGTTATGCCATTAATTGGAAATTACGCGACTGGAGATGCAAGAGGCAATTGAGATGTTAGCGAAGGAATTCTGCTTACTGATTTTGATAATTGGTTCCCAGCCAATGGTACGCGAGAACCTTGCAGGTGGTATGGAGTGTTAGTCTTACTAATGTCCTAAGTACATTTGGATGTTAAAAGAATATCTAGAGGTGCAATGTCATGTGTCTTCATTTCGTACGTATAAACCGTAGGGACATAAAACTGATTCAGGTTCGAAGGATTTGAACAAGCTGGAGTGAGACAGTAGATGCAAAGGTTCGTAGGAAACGAATCAAAATGGTTCGAAAGCATTGGTTTGGTTACTACCGCTCCGGAACGCCAGTCGAAGCTTCGGATGGTAACGAAACAAAACGGTTGCTTTTAACGTTCGAGTCAACGAATATTTATAACAATGTCTCAGGAAATTTTAAATGCATCAAAAATTCCTCAGTTCGGTATTACAATAGTACCTACCAAGGATGCAAGAGAGTAAGTCTAAAAACAGTTTTTAACGTATAAATAACAGGAAGTGAAACAAGTATAGAAAACGAGCTTTGGCGTTTTAAGCATTTGCCAGATTAATTTAATAAATCAGCTTTTCATCATCGAATGCGAATTCCATTAGTCTGTAAATCATTCCTTCCAAGCTTTACACCAATCGACTCCCCTAACTAGGAGTTCTATTTCCTTTTTCGTCTTCAAATTTCTACGTAAGGTGGTGGCCACAGGCGCCGCTCGGGGAGGTCGGGTTGGTGTCAGCTTCGTTTTGAAGTGGTTCACGTGAGCGAGTCTTGCCCAGCTCTCCTGCCAACCAGGCTCAGAGGACTTCGGGCAAGTAGGAGGAGGAGAAAAGAAGGACGGGAAGAGAGAGAGAGAGAGAGAGAGAGAGAGAGAGAGAGAGAGAGAGAGAGAGAGAGAGAGAGAGAGAGAGAGGATTCACCAGACGGTTCCCTATTTCGGAACAGGAGGGGAAACCCTCATCACATTGTTTATTACTGTGATTGCATTTACATAATCACACCCCCCCATCCCCATCAATATGACGTGGCGAAAGAACACTGCTGAATAGTGGTTGGTTCTTGCCATAGCTTTTTTTCGTCTTCTTCTTCTTCTTCTAAAAAGCTTGTACACAATGGACATGACACCAAGATCGCGCTACATCTGACACATGCTTCACACGGGAGAAAAATTTGTAAGGTCGTGAATGAGAGGGAAACACACTACTTGCGGCGCTTATTCATTTCAAGAAACATTTACCAAGTCATCTAATGTATACAAGAATTATACAAAAGATATATATTGGTTGGGAATCTAATTTGTCTAAGGGCATTTTACGAGATCAGATTTAAATTGCAAACAGTACTTCATTCCGTACTTAATGATTTACATTTGAATATGGTGTTTTTGTTTGCATTGATATCTACACACTGGGTATCAATCTTACAAATGACTGTCAAACATATCACTTTTATCTTCTCCAAAACGGAAACAGCAATTGTCAGCAAGCGTTTGAAACTTGTCAGCAAGCGTTTGAAACTTGCCAGCAAGCGTTTGAAACTAGAAAGAACGTTGTGTATTCATGGATAAACATTTGACTTGAAAGATTCATGATCATTATCACTTCCTCTGAAACACTCGCTCATTAGCCAAGAATCGTCATCACCGCATTCTGATATCAGTCCGTCGAGAGGATGTGATGCTGACGATAGCTGGTCATCATACCTCTCACTCGTCACCCTGGACCCTTCATACTACATACTACTTTCGGTAGTATGTAGAAGCGATCGTATCTACTTTGAGGCTGAACTTTCATCAGTATCTAGAAGTCACAGAGGGCTCTCTATCCTTCATTATATTCGACATCTCAAGGTGAATCTATACTCCATACCTTAACCTGGTCACCCAACACATTACCTCTCAAACAATGACCTTCTAGCCGAGACACGGTGCTTCAGTAACACACTATACACCTACTACCCCACCACCCTCCAGTATAATCCCAACCCAACTCCCTTACACCACAGCATCCCACTATGTACTTCCCATTGACCTCCTTGCAGGACAACACTCTGTTATATCCACCCCGTTCGTCATCTACCCACCGTGGTCTCCGACGACCAACTTCCACGCAAGACCGTCCTTGATCTAACCAATCGTTCAGAACCAACTTTGGCTCTTCCCAACAGTCACTATACCTCAGGCAGAGCATCTCCCCCGCCATCCCTCAGTGATACCTTACAATCCTATGTATGTACACAGAGAAGTCTGTATGGCCCCGCTCTATGACTGGAACCCACATTATCTTCTCCCCGCACGCACCCTACAAAACACCCTCTACCACACCCTACACTACCGCACCCCAAACACCCATTCAGAACTGAATTCCTTTGCATCTGATCGCAACCCTGAACTCGTTCCTCCTTTTTCAACACACTCATACCTCCTCACTCGAACCCGTTCAGTCTAAGCTTCAATGACTCGACCCTGGCTCACATCCCTCACACCTCCAGTCTCACCCGAACTCATGCCTCACGCCGAGACCTTCTTTCCCAAATGTACACCACAATGCTACTTGCATCTTCATTTTCGCATACCAGCACCTTCGTCCTGTTTTGCAGTTCACACTGACACCCTCACCCTACCTACAATGCCTTGGCGAAACAACATTCACATATCACATATCATCAACCTGATTTATCATACCGCCAAAATAGTCAACCAAGCACTCATCCTCTCATCATCCTCACCCTCTTAGGACCATGTCTACACCGTGCACCCTCTTCCGCCACACCCAGACCGCAAATCCTCTTTTACCACACCCACGCTGCAAAATCTCGTCTCCCACACTCACAACGCAAATCCTCGTTCACCACACCCACCCGGCACACCCTCTTCCACCGCACCCACACCGCACACCCTCGTCCGCCACGCCAGCGTGAGATATAACCACATCGCTCATATGCTCCAGCACCTTGCGTTCACATGCCTAAGTCCTCAGTGGTGCTGTTTTATGTAGCGTGGAAGAGGAGGTCTCGAGGGATGGGTGTGTCTGGTAGGTTATTTCTCATTGCAGGCTGGAAGTAGGTGTGCGATTGCCCTTTCCTCTTATACCACAAGAAGAGTAGGGCCATACTGTTCACAGCGTGTATGTCTGTATAATACACACGGGTGGGGAGTTTCGCGTTTGTTCCAGGAGTCCACAACTCTGTCACTATAGAAACGCTTCCTCACATCTTACCGTACACTTACTTCCCTGGCCTGTCTTCCAGCCGTGTCCTCTTGTTCTGGACTCTCTACCGATTCCAAAGAACTACGTCAGCGTCAATATAGCCTCAAAGAAATCTATACACGAATCGCCATATCTCCCGGTACCTTTATAGTTTCCAAAAGGGTTCCTTCTTCTCTCACTTTTATCTGTATCTCATACCTTTAAATTTTCGTACCATTCAAGCGGTGGCGTGTGTGTGATTATGAGAGTATTTCTGAAGTCTCATGTATGTTATTCATGTGCGCATATGTGAGAAACTCCGCAGTCACATGAGGTTTCTCACATAATCACGCAACAGTTGGCTGCTTAGTCGGAATATCTTTTTCATTTTTTCATTTTAGTATTCCGTTAATTCAATGAAAAAAACATCGTAGGATGTGCAAACCCTAAAGAACTGTACTTGCCTCAATACAAGACGACTACAAGTGTATAATTACCTAGCCACAAGTTGGCATAATCTACGCTTAATTATATGAATGCCGTTCACAACCCAGTACCTTCATAACTTGAAAACATATTCTACTAATTATCATGTTTTCTATCTAACTGCAGAGGAAAAAGGATGTAGCGAAATTCTGCCCTGGGCACTGACTGATAGCCTGTCCCTGATAAGAGAACAAAATGGTCCAAATCATTATGTAAACTGAACGATATTCCTCAGCCCTCTCTCAACACCGGATGTCACCAGTGATGTTATTTTGACAAGAGGAGAAAGAGACTCACATCAATTGAGCAATTCGCTCTCCAATAGTGTTGATGTCTCTCACGTTTCCTCCTCCTTGCCACGTCTCCCGTCAACAGGCTCTCTCACTCTCTCTCTCTCTCTCTCTCTCTCTCTCTCTCTCTCTCTCTCTCTCTCTCTCTCTCTCTCTCTCTCTCAGGCGCACCACGGAGACCGGTTACCGTCAGCTGTGGCGCAACAAGAAAACTCTTCAACTCGACGCGTTTCTTACCCTGTCAATTATCATCAGCTTGTGGCGCGTCTTCCTCTCAAATGAACCGTAAATCGATTAACTTACGGTAACGAACGAGGGCTTTAAGTGAGACTGGATGGTTGTATGTGCATTCCTTTTAACGCATTATATGCTATTGGTTGTAGGTACTCGATTGTGCACACACACACACATACACACACACACACACACAAGCGCGCGTGCACGTACACACAGGGTGACGTCCCTGTTCATATCCTACGCCTGCTGGAGAAAATGAAGAACCTCCGGATATCAGCATTATTCAACTCTGAGGTGACGCATGCGCAGGATGATGAGGGCAGCGTAGTTTGCGGCAGCGGTAACGCATGCGCAGGACGCCAAAAAAAAGCGTAGTTTGTGACAGGGGTGACGCATGCGCAGGATGTTATGGGAAACATTGGTTGCGGTAGGGAATATCCATCAGCTCTGTGTACCATTCACATACCGGCCAATCCTGAGCCAGCTTAGCCTCGTTCACTGCGTATAACACATCTCTAACATTCACCGACCGAGCCAAGTCACAGTTAACAACCACGCGATTGTATTCTTACGAATCAAACCTTCTGAAAACGGGATATCCATTGAAATTCTACCATACATGTAATGTACCAGCCATACAAATGAGAGCTAAATATATGTCTAAGATCTCTATGTCTTCGCGATTAACGTAATGTTATGACATGTCCTCGATATAACAAAATTGCGGTCAAGATCTCGCACGGCTTCCACAGAGGAAAAACCTAATTCAATATTCTTATCATTTCGATAATATCGACCCACATACCATACCTCGGAAGAGTTTTGTCGTCCTGAAAAATTAAAATCAGACCTTGAACATCTCGATGTGGAAGCGCGGAAAAAGGGGTGCGCATGTGCTGAAGTGCCCAAACCAGTCGCATGCGCTGGTACAATTTTAGTTTTACGCGCTCTTCGGCTATCACACCCACCAAGAACCAGAGATAGCATCCATACTGAGGATTACATAAACATACATCTATCATTGCATCGATCGGACACCAAGTTATGAAAACAAAGACTCAATACCATATACAGGATACCATTATCTAACTACCCCAAGAAGACCTTGACGTTATGGAAGTAAAGAGATATTTAATCGTTCAACGAGTCTTGAGAGATAAGAGCAAGTGGTAATACGACAATAAGATAAAACTGATAAAAAGAGTGAAATTCCAAAGACAGTAAATGGCTAGATCTAAGATATATGGTTAAGTAGGATCTTATGACCTCTCCAGTGTGTGTGTGTGTGTGTGCGTGTGTGTGTGTGTCATTACAGTTACATCCAAACCGAATCACAGTAGCAAAGAACACTGGTAAAACACTAGTGGGAGGTTTCTCAAGACCAAGTCCCAGCCTTGAATATCTCATACACCTTGAGTGGCAATATTTAACCCCCATGAAGTATTCACATCATCCTCCTCCTCCTCAAGGACACTCGCCAGAGAGAGCTGACAACTGACATCGAGAGATAATAAAACAGGCACTCGTGGTACGCACAGACCCACTCGGACAGAGAATTCGTATGCGACACTGGATCGAACCCATTTCTTCGTCGCTCGACACACACACACACACACACACACACACACACACAAACCAGAGACCATGACATCAAAGTTTAACAAGAAACTCGCTAGAAAGGATATAAAGAAGTCCTTTTAGCGCAAAAGCGAAGTGAATGAATGGAATAAACTGCATGAGGACAGAGCAAATACGGACGACATACAGAAGCTTAAAAAAAAACCTGTATGTTAGGGATGGCTCGCGTGATGAGGGGGAAGCCCCCACCAGTATAAAGCCTCGTCCCCCCTACAGCACAAATAGGTTATTACACACCTTTCTTTCATAAGTTTTCGCTATCTTTTTTTTTTGTGTGTGGAAATTAATACAGATGGGGAGGATTTCCCGCACCTCGCTCCCCTATCACCAAGGATAATACAAACGTGTGTATGTGTGTGTGTGTGTGTGTGTGTGTGTGTGTGTGTGTGTGTGCGTGCGTGTTACTCTCTCTCTCTCTCTCTCTCTCTCTCTCTCTCTCTCTCTCTCTCTCTCTCTCTCTCTCTCTCTCAGGTACTGCGGCAGGAGGGTGTGATGGCCTCCTCCTCCTCCACCACCTCCGCCGCCGCTGCTGCTGGGAGAGGGAGGGTGACACACACACACACACACACACACACACTCTTCGGCTTACGTCGGTATGTTGTACTGGGGTCAGGCGGGCGACCTTGCCGTCTTAGGCTTATAGACACCCAGGTAGGGAGGTGACAAGACGCCGCCGACGCCGCGCTGGTCAGGGAGGGAGGGAGGGAGGGAGATACATTCGACCCATTTCATAAATCGATCGGCCTCACTTCTAGGCGGGTCTCAAGGTGTCACAATTGCTTCAGTCGTCTGCTCATAATTTCTCGATCCTCTGCTTCACTCACGAGCAGGTAGGACGGGGTCATGACCTCATCAAATTCACCTGTTTCGAACCCTTGATTCATTTTGCGTATCAGAGTTTCATTCATCTTTTTTTTTTTTGAGCATCTGATTTGTATCACCCGTTTCACCTGTTGAGTTCTATTGTCTCACGTGTTGGCCAGCCTTTCACCGTTCCACCACCTTCCCCACCCAGCGCCCCCACTAGTTTCACCTATAGGATGTGAGTCTCATCAAATTTTCACCTGTTAATCACCTAGACTCACTCGGGTAATACCTGCCCCATGATTCACCTGCTGAGCGCCGATTCACCTGTTGAGCACCTGACCCCCCATGATTCACCTGTTGAGCACCTGACCCCCCATGATTCACCTACTGAGCACCTGAGTCCCATGATTCACCTGTTACGCTCCAACCTCCCATGATTCACTCACTGAAACCCCTCTCCAGTTCTCATCGTTCACCTAACCCAACCCCCTCACGTAACCCACCTACCGATCGCCTCCCTCACTATTCACCTCCCTACCACCTTCACCCCACGGCTCACTTACACCTGCCTCACCAGTGCAGAGGTCGTCCTACACACACACACACACACACAGGAAGGCAGGAGTGGAGACTCCCTCAAAGCTCGCTTGCGCAGCGACGTGACCCGAAAAAGCTCAGGAGTTTAACCCGGATTAGCTGCTCTTAGGGATCAGGGATCAGCTCACCTAGATGCAACCGCTGTGGTTTAGGCTCAGAGGAAGCGGCCGCAGTAACGGGCCTTCCTTTTCTTCCCTCCCGGGTAAAAAGAATTATGACGGGAAGATTAAAACTGGAATGGGATATCATAAGGATTTCTGTTTCCTTGCGCGATGACTTCTCCCTGTCAGAGCTTTGAGAACCAATCGCCATTAATCCCTCCCACATTAATCCACTACAGTAATCCAAGTCACCTGAAGAAGACAGGTCGGTCTTCCGTAGGGGATTTATGATTACAGATAAATGTGCTGATGGTCCGGGGAGGGAGGGATGATAATTATTAGGTAAATGAGGATAATGGGCTAATTTTCACATGAAAATCTATAATGGGTGCTAATTTGCCTTGCAAAAGGAGAATATTGTAATAATCCAGATAAATGGGGCTTAAGTTGACGCCTGTGAGTCCGGAAAATAGTATGGATAACACTACAACGTTGTATTATACAAATGACAAGAACTTACAACAACCAGGGTTATATTACATGTAATATAGAGAAATACAACCAGAATACTGTATCACTCAAGGAATTAATAATAACAAGATTGTTATGCGGTTCACATGGGATAACTAATACAACCAACAAGTTGTATTCTTCACTATAACAACATAACACATAACCGGTCCACAAAATGAACATATGACCATCATAATGAATGAACAAGGACGGCCCGCACGAGAATTACAGTCCAATCTTGAACGTACAGTGGGTACAGTACAGCAACGATGAAGGGGGACTAATGTACCCTATCAGGCCTGGGGATGTTTCGCGTAAGAGTTATCACTCGAAACACACACCGTCCAGCCTGATCGGGTACATATGTCACCCTCCAATGTCGATGTACTGTATGCTCTAGATTCGCCCCCCACCTACCCATACACAAGAACGTTCTTCAGCCATGTTATCACTGAGAAACACACACCCTCCAGCCTGATCGGGTACATATGTCACCCTCCAATGTCGATGTACTGTATGCTCTAGATTCGCCCCCCAACTACCCATACACAAGAACGTTCTTCAGCCATGTTATCACTGACATACTTTATGTATAATGTAGACTGAACAGATCGAAACTTGAAATCAATTCCCAGTCACAGGATTACCATAGTCTGCTAATCCAACTGTTAGGGACAGAAAGCTGGTGGTTGGTGTTTGCATTCCGTAAAAGCTGGAAAAATTTAGATTTTGTCTTCATGTTATCAAGAGGTAATTGTTTGTGACTTGTTAACCTGACCTAGTCGATCATTTCACAAATTACAGGTCTGTGTTTCTGGTGTCTTTTATAACATTAAGATTTGTTCTAAACTTAATAAATGATTCTTAGAAACAGATAAGGTTAGCAGTTCTCACCCACCGGGAGTGATTCTCCTCCCATTTGTGTAATGGTCTATTTGCAGTTACCCATTTGTACATTACAGTGAGTGAGTTTTACACTCGTGGAGGCCCCATCTCTGAAGGCTTTTCTACTGTGTGTGTGTGTGTGTGTGTGTGTGTACACATCTACCATGTCTTCTACAGCAATACATCGTTTAGAAAGTCGAAGAGGAGAAAGTGTCTTACTGCAAAATAAACAAGCGATATGAAACGCATTAATGTCAACGACCAGAATAATAACTAATTCGTTTAAAGACTTTCCAACCAGGACGCTAAATTTGACCGGGAGAATTAAGAAGAGATACTTAGAAAAAAAAAAAAAAAGAGCATCAACATATAAGGTGTTTTACCACTGTTGGCGTCCGAAGGGATTTACGAACGCCGGTATAAGCTATGGTCTCGCCCGCTGAAAATTAAATCGGGCTGTCGTGTTGAGGAGACGGTCGAGCGCCCCCGCTGTAAAGGAAGATTTATCTCCCTCCGTAGGTCGTACGAAAGCCTCTCCCAACCCGCCTCACCGACAGTCGGCGAAAACAAAGGCGATAAACATTTAGAAATATGACTCATAGATAAAGAAAAGTTACCGACAAAAAAAGCGAAAAAAAAAACAAAAAACGAAGAGTCAGATAAGAGAAAACGGGATAAACATAAGAATTTATCACCAGGAGAAATTACAGAAGTATGAGAATGTTCGTAGCAGCATCTACAAATACACTAGAATAACAAATACAACAAAAACAGGTATTAGGACCGTAAGACCAGGGACAGCACCGTACTGGCGTATATGCTCGTTGATCTACGGTCAAATTTAAACGCCCGTATGTTGCCACACACACTTTACGATGACACTCAGATCCATCTCAATGATATATACGGTCACCCGTACCTTATAGTAATTAGGCTTTTATATATTTCTTTTTTTGGTACATTATGCGACTATAATGATACTGTCTTACGAAAAAAAAAGAGGGAGAAATATATCCCATTGAGGCTGTTATAATTTCCGTGAGGTTGGCAGGTAGGCCTAGCTAGGGGCAGGTCGGTGAGAAGGTCAAGTGGTGACCCCCACGAGCCACTGTTGCCATAACGCTAGGTCTCCACCTCCTACCTTTCCGTTCCGTCACCGAGATCCATACAAAATTGCGCACCATAATCATTCCGATAGATTGAAGGGTCTTCTGTTTTTTGTTGTCATAAGCAAGGAGAAAAATATGAATAACGTGTATCTTAGGGAAAATAATTTGAGAGTTTATGGCGAGATCCGGCAGCCGATATGAAATGCCCTGCATCGAGGGGGGGGGGGGGGGCTCACAGACAGCCCGCCGCGCCGCTGTTACCAACCCGGTGGCACACATATTACGTTTCCTTCACTGAAAGAAACTTTAATTTTTTCCTCGCGTTGTCCGTATATCTATCGAGACCGCAAACTCACGACTCGGAACAGAGGAGCGAATATCTATATCCAGAGACCGAGAACAGGGCGGTGGACGAGATCGAAGAGGGAGATAGAGAGAAGGAAGTACGGCACCAAACCCATGCATGGGAAATGTAATGAAAGCAGGGAGGGAGGGAGGGAGCGGCCTAGCTCACCTCTCCCCACCTCACCCACCGACACAAACCCACCCTCCCTCCCCTTCTCCCTTCCCTCAACCACCCCCGCAGAACGTTACCGTCTGGCAAAACCATACAAACTATACATATAGTTCGCATAAAACTATTTTTTTTTCAATATTCTTTCACTCCTCTCTCAAACCAGGAGGCACAGGTGCACTTAGGGTCGTGGTCATTCGTCCAGATATTCGTTAGGATAGAGTTTATCGTCGGAGCGCCTTGGCTGATACCTTGGGGAAAACCTGCTGGATTTTGGACGAAAATCTCCCAGGCCACAAGTGACGGACTTCGGGGGGGAGGGGGGAATCTTGGAATTCACCTCAAACCAGCAGAACAAATTATAGATACGCGTGGCGTATAAACTCGCAGAGAGAGAGAAAGCTCTCCTAATGTGCCATTGTACGGGTCCTTGGGTATACAATGACGGCCAGAATTCCCCAAATGTAGGACGCACACACACACACACTGGCAGAATACTTCGATATTGGGAATACGCCGGGAGGTCCCATGGGAACTAGGAGGAGGGTACAGCGAGGAGGAGCAGGGCGTACAAGACGTTCTCCTGACGCTGCAGGCGTCAAGAACACTCGCCCAGCAGCGGCAGCTTGGCGTAATAGGACGATATGGAGTGGCCAAAGCTCACGTGCCAAATTATTTTTTTTCGGATGAATTCTGATATGGAAATTTTCCATACCGACGGATCAAGACGTGTCATAATATATTCAAGTAGCGAAACACGTAGTTCATTTCTCTTAGACCTACTATCTTCTCTCAAATATTCTATGACGAAAGTATCAAAGGGAATATCTATTTCTCTTTCCTGTGACAGACCGTTTGTGTTGTCCTGAATAAAACGTAAGAAACATCTTGGATAATCAAATATACATCAGTTGGTCAAGTATATACTTATAATCACTGGATTACAAAGTTCCCATAAAATCTGATAAAACTTTTGGCGATTATCCAGTATGGTTAATCTTTTACGAGGTCTTTTTGGCGATCATCCTTTATGATTAATCTTTTACGAGATCTTTTTGGCGATTATCCTGGATGGTTAATCTTTTACGACATCTTTTCACTCTTGGGCCAACGTGACTAACAAGTTAAAAAGTTGTTGACAATCATGGTTGCTATGGGAGGAGTTCTGTAGCGTTTACAGACACGCAGACAGATCTTCCTTTGCTTGATAATCGTTAATTAATATTTTCTACTACATAATGGGTTGTAATGCACCGTCAGTCTGGATAAACTTTATCAGCAATTCATTTTTCTGGGGCTACCTCGCTAACGCGGGAAACGGCGATCAAGTATAAATAAATATATATATATATATATATATATATATATATATATATATATATATATATATATATATATATATATACACATGTGTGTGTGTGTGTGTGTGTGTGTGTGTGTGTGTGTGTGTGTGTGTGCCGTATGTACAATTCATTACGCAGGACAGAACAGGTCATTGCAATTTTCGCCCCTTTGAAATCCCATCTCTTCACAACAGACGGCCATCCAAGCTCAGATATTGCCCGGCTGCAAAGAGTGCAGCAGAGTCCCCAAAACAAAAGAAATCCTTCAATATTCACAGTATTTTCCGAGAGCCACTGATTGGTCATCTCCCTTCCGACGATAGAGAGATAAGAAAGAGACACACACAGAGAGGATGATGTTTTCCACAACACATTATTGCTGAACGGTAGTCTATGTATATTGGGCGTCTTCCAATATACCGTCCTTCCGCTTGCTTTACTGTAATACAGATTGTCATGCTGTGTAGCACAGCGGGGTGGACTGGATTTACAAAAATATAAAGGGGGTTCTGAAAAGAGTCTGCTGTGGGCCTCGGTACTTGACCGCTTGTGTACTGGACCCGTTTCAGTTCTTAAACACACACACACACACACACACACACACACACACACACACATATGCTTTGTGAAGATCCTATATACAAATCTGCATATTTCACTCACCCCACATGCAAAACGTTATGAGCAAGTGCATTACTATCCGTACCCTAACTACATATATATATATATATATATATATATATATATATATATATATATATATATATATATATATATATATAACGCAGAGCGTGTGTTCTTGCACCCAGGAGGCGACGAGGCCAACTGATAGCAAAACAAATACGTAATACGAGATAACTGGGAGTTGGCAGCCTCGCCAGACACCAACTTCCTCCCCGAGTGTCCCATATCCGCACTCGATGTCAACACCAGGTCGCCCTCACACATGATGAAGAGGACACACACACACACACACACACACACGTAATGTATTGCTGGTATGGTCCTCATCTCTCTCTCTCTCTCTCTCTCTCTCTCTCTCTCTCTCTCTCTCTCTCTCTCTCTCTCTCTCTCTAACCCCAACAGGGAAAGACATGGGAAACGGAACTCAAACGGTGGGAAAGATCTAAGGAAGAAGTGGGGTGGAGTTGGTTGGTTGGTTCATCCTCAATGAGGAAGCTGAATTCAAGAAGAGCGAGGAGCTCTTTTTGATGAGGCTGCGCTCTTACTGAACAGCCTATCCAAAAACGAGAGCTTTAATTTGCCGTGTAACCTTAAGCAGAAGGAGTACGGTAATATATATATATATATATATATATATATATATATATATATATATATATATATATATATATATATATATATATATATATGCAGAGTAATTTTAAGTAATGACAGGTCTACATGGCCACATTTATGTAAAAAATGAGAGATCATAAATAGCCATTTATGGCATCACTCGTCACTTATCTTGTAGTTTCCCACAATAAAGTAAAGCACGTCTTTTATTATATAAATTCGGAGATTATATGATAACTCCCGTTGTTTATGACAACGTGCAACTTAATGACCCTGTGGAAAAAACAAAAGACTAAACATGACCTTTATATATATATATATATATATATATATATATATATATATATATATATATATATATATATATATATATATATATATATCTCCGTGTATCTTAAAACGTAAAAAAATGAAATTCACGAAAGCTTGTATGAAAGGCCCAGCACTTATCTTTAAAGGCTTTCGTCCTTAAAGCAGCGCATTTGCATGCAAATGAGCCCCATACGGAGAATATTTCGGAAGTTTAAAACTGTGGAATCTCCTCTGCAAATGGTGGTCTACACAATGCAAATGAACACTTGAGGCTTCCTGATCCCTGGCAGCTCTACAGTGTGACACGATTGTGTAGCTTTTCCTCAGTCCTCTTCCCCCCCCTTATGTATGAGCCGAACACATGCAACGTCATCTCAAAAAATGAGGGAACCATATCCAGGTACAGAAAAAAAATGAACGAGTTTCACCTTACATAAAAGAGAATTTAAATCTTTTCCTTCAAACAGTTGAGTGATATTTTCTCTTGATTACCACGTCTAACTCCACCACATTCCCGTGCAACACACGACCAGCAACACACTCCCAGAGGACTGCTGTCGTCATACAGTGAGTAGGAGTAATGTTGATGGACGTATGGAAATGTCAGGCAATTATGTTATTCTTTTCGAGGCCAACTCGGTCTTTACTGCACATTATCTGTATAAAGCTTGCATCTGAGCGACGGGCAACATTATCACAAATACAAGCATGCACTAACAAATATATATATATATATATATATATATATATATATATATATATATATATATATATATATATAATTATATTTTACCTGCAGTTTCTATATCTGGCCGTATAATCATATAACTGACGACATCAGTCATTATCTCAAACTATCTACACCATGCAGTACTCGGCAAACTACTGCTTCACTGGACTACTGTGTTGGAAACTGAAGGGTGGGCCGTTTTGATAACCGTTTCTTTCCCTACATCTCGTGGCTTTGGAACTCTCTTACCGTCTCATGTCTTTCCCTACAACTATGACTTTGCACATTTTACAAGACAGGTTTTTAACTTCCTCCAAAATTGCCCTTACATTAACATTGTTTATATTGCAAGGTCCGGCCCTGATGTGGACTTCTGTCCATGACTGGAGCCTCAAGCTTAAAGAAATGAATAAATAAAAAATCCCGATCAAGTAACCTTATTAAAATGACTAATACTGGCAGGAATTTCATTTAATGCTTGAAAAAAAAGGAAATCTAATGAACTGGTTGAACTTAAATACCATCCAAGCACAACTAAACACGAAGATTTAAAAGACAAATGAACTATAATAATTACGCAACGCAGAACACAAGACAATCAAACACGATGAATATATATTGCACATTATGTTTACATGACGCAACACAGGCACACACACAACTAAACGTCATGAATCTATTACAATGTGCGTTAATTCGTTACGCCACACAAGTACATGAAACAACTAAACAATATGAATTTGTAACACCAAACAACAAAACAATAACTTACCTCACAAAGCAGAATTGCAAAACACAAACGTATAAAACAGAAATAAACATATGGAATCATTTGCACAAAGACAAAACTACCAAAAATAATTGCACAAAACACATCTAAAAGACTTACCGCTAACATAGATTCTATCTGTTACAGTTTAAGTTGGGATGACATAGATGATTTATGGATCATATGGGCCATGGTATATTGTGTATTCCCTCTACCTATACGAGGAGTCGGTAGCAGGACACTGGCTAACAATCGCTACTTCTTTGAGAATCATTTTTGGAATTCATCATTTTCCCGAGTTCCTATTGTTAGCCCTCCTGCAGCTGCTTCTCATTAAATATCAATTTCTTTCCCGATATCATCTGCCAGTCGACAATTCTCCTCTACAACTCCCCTTCTCTTTTAACTATAACCTCAACCTCATCTGACTCCCATATACACTCCTCTGTCCTCTTAACCTCCCCCTCTCACTCCCCTTCACACTCATCCACTCTACAACCTCCTCCTCCTCCTCCTCCTGTCACTCCCCTACACTACACGCTCCTCTCTGCCCTCTACAACCGCCTCCTCCTCCACCCTCTACAACCTACTCCTCTCCCTCTCCTACACCATGTCAGCCTAATCTACGGACGTTTGTAAATAACATTTTAACGTACATACACAACCAAGAGACGACTTACCTTCAGTCGTAGTCGTAATCCACCGGACCCTCTCGGACTGTCCAACTACCGTCACAACCTGATTACAGTTAACGCCTGCTGTATGTTCTTGCTACACTTTCTGCCGTATGCAATGAGGGAACAAGAGTCTCACTAGAACACAAAACTAGCCCAGCCAAAGCATCAGGCTATCCGGCCGGAGACTATCTATATTTCGCCGTCCCTAATCAGTAAACAGTCAGCCGTTGAGTGATTTCGCAGACGACACACACACACTTCTCACTGAACGCCACCTTGTCGACCCACCACCGCCCACACGATTTCGTTCGTCCTTCCTGTCTTTCGTTTACAGTCTCTGATACGGCGCTGTAGGTAACTAACACTCCCGGATACACAGGCAGTCCTCCTACAATGACCTACGCCACCAGCCTAAGCTCACGTCCTAACCAACGATGAACTACCGGATGGTGAGGCAAACAACCCCACAGGATCCTTCACAATCAAACGGCCAGACAGCAAGTAGCTACACTCTCTCGGTGTCGCTCATATTTCTCATAAATCTACGCCTTCCTGATGAATATAGATTACGTTTTTTATAAATCTCTTCTCACACAATGCTGTATCAAGGATAAGTCTTGTTTGTCTGTCATTTTCTGCGTATACAGGTGGTTGTATAGAGGCGGTATGCAGTATTCTGGGAGAGACTCCTTCTGAAGCAGCTTCATATGATTATTGAAATCAATGACAATACACCAGGCTCGATATCTCGTTTCTTGGCCATCCCAACTCTATACATTAAAGTAATCTCAGCGAAAACGAGGGTGGGGCGCATTTTGCCTGCACGACCCGTATGTATCTCAGTTCCTAATACTAATTCTGAAGCACATCCAACCTCGTCGAGGTCGAATTACTCGCCGAAGCGGAACGACACCAAGATAGAGATGCTGGTTGATCCGAAGCTTCACTATGGTTCCGAATAGTTGAGACAGAAGCTTTTCATAACAGAGCATAGGTACGAACGGTCACATATATATGTTCCGAAACCTTCGCTGTTAACTGAGGCATTGTTTGGCCTGTGCGTACGTCACATTACAGCTATTGCCGTCATATAAAGTACCATTATGGACAATCATTGGCAAATGAATCAACAAGTAACGCTTCCCTTTCTCTCTCTCCCTCCGCCAAGAATCTGTTAACAAATCCGAGGTGCGCTTCGCTGTTTCACTCGTTCTCCAACCGAAGTTTTGCATTTAGAAACAGACTCAAATGACTGGTTCTTGTGTACTTTCCACACATCTCACCACAAGTGGTCTTTAAATCAATCTACTTTATAAAATTATATTCAGATGTAAAAGCACTGAATCCTAAGTCACCTACAATCCTTAAGTGTTCATTCATATGCGTTCAGTAACTGAAATGGTACGTATATTGACCACTAAAACGGAGGATTTCGGAGAACAGTCGATGATCTTACCGAACCCATTTGTTGTTGTTGTCCAAACTATCGCTCTCAGTTATTTGGGGTCAGAGGGAAGCTTCAAGAACGTCAACATACAGCTAGGATGCCTCAGGATCTCTCCACGCACCACGACCTGCAATGAAACATGAGTATGGTCTTAGCATCATCTTGTACATATGAGCAAGATGGCCCTTTCTTTTTTGTTTTTGTTTTGTTTGGCGTTTAAAAACATGACGTTGACGACCTTAACGACCCTGTCCGTCGGTAGGCTTCGAGCCCAAACAACCAGCCAAGCAACCACCGGACGACATCACCCGCGCCTCACAGCGAGCGGGGGTCCTACCGACGACGACCAGTGTGGCCCGCTGTTCCACCCACCAGTATTCCACACTTTCTTCAACATAGCCACAGAATACTCAGTATATCCGAATCAGGATCATTTCTAGTCAACTTCCTTGATATAAAGCAATTATGTATGACACTTATCACTGATACACATCAGATGCTGATATGAATAAAGAGATATAAACATAACTTTCGCTCAGACGAAGGCAAACTCGCCTGACCATCAATATAAAAGAATGCCTTCGATATTTCATTAAAAAGAATGAGATAAACATTTAGGAAAAAAAGATGAATTTGTTACAAAAAGGACTTAGCCTGGCCACATATTCTCTCGAAGCGGACCTTGCAAAAGCTTCGATTTATCTGAAACCTTTTAGTGCTGAAACTTGGTATTAATCTACGAGAGACGTGTTTACTATCTTCAGCCACTTAAACCAAGAAGAAACAAACAAACAAACAAAAGTTGAGTCAGAATACGCATGAATAACAATATTCATCTTCGTATTGATCAAGTGTTCTCGATTCTGCTGCTATGATTGATGCACCTGCATGCAAAATAGGAGGACAACTATTCATTCCCAGAAGGTCTTTCTCAAAAAAGGAGTGTAGGGAAAGGCAAAAGCAACGCCCCCTTCCCCAGGAGCTCATCATGTGGGCAAACAAAAGCCCCTCACTCGACCCGTCTATTGTTCTTACCGTCTATTGTTTGACGTGGTTATCGCTGAATAGGCGGGAATGGTTCGGCAGCCACCTAAAAGTGGGGGGAGGGGAAGGGGGGGAAAGAAACAGTGATAGCAGTGACAATGCAGTGAGGAAAGAGATCACTGCTCTCGTATGCATGACTCCTTTATGGTGCAATCAATGACACAAGGATGGGGAGAAAGAGAGTTGCACAGAATAAACATTGCATGGAGAGAGAGAGAGAGAGAGAGAGAGAGAGAGAGAGAGAGAGAGAGAGAGAGAGAGAGAGAGAGAGAGAGAGAGAGTACTTATGAGTATTTACGACGAGATTTTGCGACCAAAGGCAAGGCTAGCGCGTAGCGCTCACTGCAGGAAAATATATAGTTCACAGGAAAGAGTCGTATGAGTCACACGCTGTCAACTGTTATGTGTGAGAAGGAGAGACTGCTTGTTTGTGGACGGAAACTCAGAGGTCGAAAGCAGCCGAGAGAAAAGATAACTATATCTGAGTTAAAGGAGTGGCAGTGAACAACCAGTGAAGTGCTGCCTCAATGCGCAGCCGCCGCTAACCCTCCCAATACTTAGGTGAGTAATGCCAGATGTGTGTGTGTGTGTGTGTGTGTGTGTGTGTGTGTGTGTGTGTGTGTGTGTGAAGTTCATACGTACGTTTGTAGTTTCTTCTTCGTCGAAACACTTTTTTCTGCGTTTCACTGTAGTCATATTTTTGAAAGTATACCAATCTCCTGACGAGAATAATGCAGCCATGTTTTCAGCAAAAGAAAGATATATATATATATATATATATATATATATATATATATATATATATATATATATATATATATATATATATATATATATATATATAGTACCAACAGGATCCCAAGGGAACTGAAACACCAGATTCACAATAAGTAACACAGCCAACATCACAAGAAGCAACACACAGAACACCACCACTGGACACTCATGTGATGAACCTCATTTCTCATGACTCCTCGACCACAGACAGACACTCCACAGCGGCTCTACCATAACGATGGAATGAAGAACACTATCACCTCACCCTGTCCTCATCCTCACGGTAGTCTAACATTACATATTCCCAGTCATATACCGAGCAACATTTTGTGACCCAGCAACCTGCCTTCATGCCCGCCCAGCTGCGCTTGTGGAGGGTAAACACACAGAACTGTTTCTCTAAATGGAATGATGAAATATTCAAGGAGGGGGCCAAAGAGCTGAGAGGATTTGCCCCCAGACGCACAAATGAATAATACCATCAAGAACCAAAGTACAAAGTTAATATCTGACCTCAGACCAACTTACACTTGCTTCTGACTCAAGCTCCTTCCGGCGGAGAGTGAGGGAGGGAGGACTTGGCGGGCGGGGGCCGTTGTGGTCAAGCACAGGCGAGAACACAAGAGGCCGTAAGCTTGTGCGAGGGGCTTGTAACAAGGCATGGTGGGAGGGAGGTCGGGCACGAGACATCACGTATTGCGTTCGCGAAGTGAACGACGAAAGCCAACTTCAAACAAAGCCAAGAACCTGGATGGCAGACACAGAGTTAAGGAGCTCAATTAAAGAGCCTGCCATGAGGAAGGTATGATGGTGTTAACTCTGCTAGTTTCAATGAGGGAACTTTGTTATTATTGTTAATGGCTGGCGTCGGCGGCCACTGAATCTCTCTCTCTCTCTCTCTCTCTCTCTCTCTCTCTCTCTCTCTCTCTCTCTCTCTCTGCATTAACAGGAAAAGCAAAATTCTGTACTATCAATCTTTGATAAGGATTACTCGGCTATGTGTGTGAGTGTGTGTGTGTGTGTGTGTGTGTGTGTGTGTGTGTGTGTACATGCTCACTGTTGTCTCCACAAGGTTCAGTCGAGAGACGGGCAGGCACTGCTGGTACCTGCAGTGATTTAGGATGTAGTGAAATGAAAATAACTTCGTCTCTACGAGAGAAAAACAGTCATGAAAAATCCTTCGACTTTAGTTTTCAATAAACCCACAATACAACAGTGAGTAACACAGCATAGCGTTCATCGATTCAGCATGACAAACTCTGGATACAAAGGATACAGTACGTCTGAAAGATTGACCTCTCTACGTATACACTTATTATACATAGATATACATCAAATATATACCAATTCTCTCCGCATCATTTACCGTAGATAATCCGCTGTTATTTCAAATACGCTGAGCAAAAAAGGTTGTTTGAATCACACACCCAGATAGCTAAAGCTAAGTTGACATTCCTGTGAAAATGATCATATATATATATATATATATATATATATATATATATATATATATATATATATATATATATATATATATATATAAAAGTAAAACTTCCTCTTTATTGGCAGATGCAATTTTACGAATATCTATTGAACTTCAGTATTTCATCTACATTCATCAAAATTTGCCAGGAGAAAGAAAGGAAGAAAGAAAGAAAAAAAGATAGAATAATCAAGTGTCATAATATTGCGATAGAAGACACCGTGCCCAGAGGACATTTCATCAAATATTCGTATACGGTTTATATTAAAGATTATGTTAGTGTGAATATCAAAGACCAGTTTGCCCTTTCCAGCCTCCACACTCGCCTGTTACTGCGTTATATCACAGTGAGGCGCGAACGAAATGGATTTTCATATACTCTCGCAATCTGACACTCGGTTATGTATATTTATTTTACATATGTTGCACATGTCGCAAAACATTTTTCAATATTCGGAATATATATATATATATATATATATATATATATATATATATATATATATATATATATATATATATATATATATATATATGACCTCAGTATATTCCTCATATCATCCTCAATTTGGTTACTTGCTCGCTAGAAAACACTGGATTGGAATACGTTGTTTAAAAGTAGATTAAATCTCTTCTTTGATCTCAATTTCATAAGCGTGTTGGCAGGTGGGATTCAACACTAAACCGAAACTGTAATTCGTGGAATCATGGCTTCACTTAATCACACTTCCTCCTAAAAAATGTGTATATATAGAATCCTGCGGGGGTCATTTCGTGGACTCCCGGCCATAAAAAACGGAGTTGGGCTTAAATGGTATACTGGAGAGGACACAAGATTAGGCCACTAGTACAGAAATGATTTCATGGATCTGAAATTCAACGGAGAAAATCATATGAATATTGTCGAGATATCATACAGTACCAGGACAACGGTCCCCACTCTCCAATTTCTTTTAAGGGGAATCTAAAGCTTCGAGGCTGCGCTCCATCCAGGAGCAGGGAAATATGGACTACTCAGGAAAGCCTTGACGAGACTGTTTGCCTTTTTGGCCACTGACGATAACGGAGTCTCAAATATGTATAAATATGTATATATATATATATATATATATATATATATATATATATATATATATATATATATATATATATATATATATATATATATGGATATGGATAAAGGAAGCATGTATGAATATGTGCATGTGTATATATGTATATGTGCATGTGTGGGCGTTTATGTATATACAAGTGTATGTGGGTGGGTTGGGCCATTCTTTCGTCTGTTTCCTTGCGCTACCTCGCTATCGCGGGAGACAGCGACAAAGTATAATAAATATTAATAAGTAAATATATATATATATATATATATACATATATATATATATATATATATATATATATATATATATATATATATATATATATATATATATATATATATATATATATATATATATATATATATATATATATATATATATATATATATATATATATTATATCGTGTTTCATTTTCCTTGTGGTTATTAGCAAACACTCTATGACGCGCAACCCTGTGACCTACTGCAATATGCACGTATATATATATATATATATATATATATATATATATATATATATATATATATATATATATATATATATATATATATACTCAAGGATTTCCATGAAATGAACAATATTCGAATGGCATAATTTGCTGCTGACGTCAAGCATTTCATTTTCCTATCTCGTCTGGGGGAAAAAAAGGAAGCAGGGAACCTCCTTAACTGAAGTGATGATTGGTTCCAGTCCAGCTGTAAATCACCCTCCAGGATCATCACACTCGAAGGTTGTTAACCCCTTGATTGTGATGCCTGCCGCGCATCAGCAGCGCCTGGTGAATCTGCACGGTTCTTCAACTCACTTTTTGGAAACGACGAGGACTGAGCCTCTATACAGGTTCCTCCCCTCATCTAAACATGCATGGCTATCTTCTTCCATCGTCTCTTTGAAGTTCGGTCATAGACTCCTCTCCACCTCTAAGTGTGCAAACTGCTCTATTCGTGAGGGGTTATATAACTCTCGTTATAAAAACCTGAAATGGAAAATAGACTATACGTAGAACAGGGGTGACACTCCGTACCTCAAGTTCCTTACATTCTCACACTGTGAAATACGGAAGTGACTGGAAATGCACCACAGAGGATTTCTTTCTCTCTTTGTTACTCCTTACACCATTAATTCACTCACTCATTTTACATTTACCTTGTGAATGGCAACTCTTTAAACAACAGCTATACCCCGGTAAACTCAGGAATCCTCGTCACAATATCGTTCATGATTGTAGAGCTCACATGTACAGTGATGGTGTATGTGGTCTTGCAATTCTCTTCAGCGACTGGAGGTGTTAAAACATATTTTTTTTTTCCCGGGCGGTTGATGTAACTAGTCGTTGACGGCCTTAATTCATATGACCCTGATAAGATGACAGGCCTCATAGTTCTAACAGGCAATACAGCCAATTTTGCAGAAACGAATATCAGTAAAAAGCAAACCATTTGGCTTCATGATAACGCTATTCAAGGTCTGATACTTGCCAAGAAACAGAGAAAATATCAAGAGAACAGCTCGAGGAATGAGATCGTTGCATTATCTGGTTGAATAAAACTCTTTTACAGGAGAAAAATAAAAAAAACAACTAAAACAATGATATTAAACAACTGTGTCTCATTGTTCAAGTCTGGAGATAATGTATACTGAACACCAATAACTGAAGTCTAGAAGTGGGTTACCCATTTACAACTGGGAATAATAGAGTGATGGCACAACGTATGATGAAGAGAGTCCACACTGCCACTGAGGATAAACTACTGAATATTGAATATACTGAAAATGAGATATTGGAATACGACCAGGGATATGGCTAGTTTGAATTAAAGGATCAACAACCACAACATCATTTGAGTTATATATATATATATATATATATATATATATATATATATATATATATATATATATATATATATATATATATATATATATATATATATATATATATATCTCACGGCCCTATGGCCTATAGAAGTGAGTACTCATATCTACTGTAGGATAGAACACAAACAATTCTCCGATCTTGTGTGTGTTGTGTGTGTGTGTGTGTGTGTGTGTGTGTGTGTGTGTGTGTGTGTGTGTGTGTGTGTGTGTGTGTGTGTGTGTGTGTGTTGAGGGGAGTTGAGGAACCCGTTGTCCGAAAATCCCAAAACTCTCATAACAACTTGAGTTCTTATTCCAGAATCGCTAAGTGTAATGGTTATGGAAATAAGAAAAAAAAGTACAAGGTTAAAACAATCATATGATATCTACCCTCTACCAAGTTTATTCTTAAATAATTTCTCTTTCTGTGGTGATAATTTGCATATGGCTCGCTGCAGATGTCTTCATACCCTCTGATATTAATTACGAAAGATTTTTGAGACTAGTCAAAATGTTTTATGAAATGCGCAACAAGAGAGGGAATGACTGGAATAAAATACATCAGCCAGTTATTTCCCATTTTGCTAATGATGCCTCGAGAATTACTGAGGCATTTCGGAAAATGTGATATTCTGTGCTTCTTATTCCTCCAGTTCCATTTCATGATTTCATTTCATTCATTATAATGTGTATGATATCATACGTAGCGAGGTAGCACCCACCCCTCATACAACACGAGTCTCTCAGAACATTACCCAAGGTGTTCGTCAAGTTATTCCTCAACACATTTCTCAAGTTATTACTCAACACATTTGTCACGTTATTAGTCATTATATTTCTCAAGTGAATCCTCAACACATTTCTCAAGTTATTCCTCAACACATTTCTCAAGTTATTACTCAACACATTTCTCACGTTATTAGTTATTATATTTCTCAAGTGAATCCTCAACACATTTCTCCAGCTCTCGTTAACATATTACTCAAGTTATTCCCCCAAGAGATTTCTCAAGTTAAGCATCAAATAATTTCTCAAGTTATTCCTCAGATATTCCTCAACTTATTTCTCAGTTCATTCCACGATGTATTTATCAGATCAGCATCAAAACAATGTAAAAAGAAAATAAGGGTTGACCTAACCTCTGCTGCCTCGCACTAATAAGAACCGAATGGTCTCGACCCATCCCCTTGGAGGGAAATGGCCAAAGAGTGAAAGACGAAAAGAAATTATCATTATAATTCATCTATTTACTTATCACCCTCCCTCATCCATCTTTCGCTGTCCATTAATTAATCACACCCCATCATCCATCTTTCGATGTCTTTTAAAAAAAAATATTGAGGTTTTTACTACGGCCTTTTGAACACACACACACACACACACACACACACACACACACACACACCTGTGATCTTTAAGATTGGATTTCTGAATGTGATCTTTATCGGAAATTTCAATTTCGTTAAAGATAGCTCGGAACATCGATTGATCTTATACGGCAAAAAGAAAATCGATTTTTTTCCTCTCTCTCTCTCTCTCTCTCTCTCTCTCTCTCTCTCTCTCTCTCTCTCTCTCTCTCTCTCTCTCTCTCTCTCTCTCTCTCTCTCTCTCTCTCTCAGGGATAATGATTTTGTTTTAACTTTTGATGACTAAAAAGGAATCTAGGTGTTGGTTAGAAATCTAATTCTAAATGAAAACTGCAGGAAATTTATTTCTTATCTCGTATTTACCCGTAAAACTGTCTATGATTCACTGATCGAGAGAAATATATATATATATATATATATATATATATATATATATATATATATATATATATATATATATATATATATATATATATATATACATATATTTACACGGAAGTTTAATCACAATTCAGTAGGAGTTCTGCTTGCAAACTTCACAATTACATGTTTCGTGGAGACAAACCGCCTCATCAGGTGCAAACAATTCATAAAGTTTCGAATCCCAAACACCTCGTCCTTATCATTATAAATAGCATCAAAACAAATGTCAAGATTTCTATTTAATAATTATTGCCTCGTTAATATCATTCTAATTATCGTAATTACCATCACCAACCTCTCGTCACAAACCACCCGCCTCATCACTATTCTCATCAGCCTCTCTCTCTCTCTCTCTCTCTCTCTCTCTCTCTCTCTCTCTCTCTCTCTCTCTCTCTCTCTCTCTCTCTCTCTCTCTCTCTCTCCAGCACCGCTCGTCTACCCGGTCCTGCTTGCTTGCTTGCTGGCTGGCTGGCTGCCTGGCTGGCAATGCTAATTGTAAGTCCCCCTTGATGTGTCGCCACCATAAGGACACGTCCGTCCGTCCCCACCAACCAACCAACCACTCACCTCCACACCACCTCACCTCACACCACCACCACCACCTCACCTCACACCACCACTACCACCTCACCTCACACCACCACTACCACCTCACCTCACACCACCACTACCACCTCACCTCACACCACCACTAAGCAACAGCAGGAGGCAGAGAGGAGAGGAAGAGGACACATACCCCCACACCCCCACACACACACCCCACCATGTTCTGACGACATCGCCCGGTCTCCTTAAAACTGATCTTCTTTATCACCGAAGTTTTGCAGGGGTGGAGCTGTTGAGAATGGAAGCCGTGATTCAACATGAGGCTCCGTTATGAAGGGACTTGTGGAAAGGCTTACTCCCATCTCCGCCCGCCAGTGTCCCAGCTCGTCAAGAAAAATATGTCCCAGGCGGAGTTACACAGCAGTGCCTCCACCTCTTGCGTGTCTTATAGCAGGATGGAGAAGACTAGAAAGGTAACCACAGGGACGTCTGGTGTGTGAGTGTGTGTGTGTGTGTGTGTGTGTGTGTGTGTGTGTGTGTGTGTGATCATCCCTGGATGATGTAGCTTAGCAAATTGGTGCCGTCCCACAAGATCTGCTCAGGTCTTACTCTCTCATTAATACTTTCTTCTTCTTCTTCTTCTTCTTCTTCTTCTTCTTCTTCCTGTTGTCGACTGTTATTCCTAACAAAGGTATTAACTCCATGATGTTCTCCTGACACAGTATCTCCTGATGACTTTTATTCTCATTCCTCTTTTTTTTTTTCTCTCTCTCACCCATTTACTGACCAACAACATTGCTAGATCTGCTTAAGATAATCTGCTTTCAAGCGCACACACACACACACACACACACACACACACACACACACACACATGCGTACACACACACACACACACACACACACACACACAAGTGGTTGGCACATTATTCATATCACCTGTAACATTTCTTTAGATCTTCTAATTACCATTTCACCCGCCGTAATCACCTCGTCCTCCTCCCACACCTTTCTATACTTCTCCACCTCATCCACCCCACTTTGGTGTATTTTGGCCCTCCAGCAATCCTCATACTCGTTAAACACTCTGGTGCTTTAATGCAAGCAAATGGCAACAGCTCTTAACCACCAGATAACTAAACCAACACTCACAACTCTTCAAGCCTGTTTTTATGAGCTCTGCTCGCCAGCTCTCGACACCCCCAAAGACGTTCGGATCACCAACATGTTTTAGGGAATAGGTTGTGTTGGCATACACGCCAGGAGGAGGGGGGGGGGGGGGAAAGAGGAGAGACTGATTATGGTTTATTGCTGATTGGTATCGATCGTGGATACAGCCAAGATATGCATCGAAGCCTATCTATCATACGGCGCTTGTAGAATGAAGTCCAAAGGATGGAAGCACCGGGATGGGAATGAAGTGTATGTATAGAGGGAGAAAGAACGGCCCATGAGTTTGGAGACGATGTGACTGAACTGATGACAAGATGTTGTTGAAGAGTCACCGAATGAGTGATGTCTATCATGAGCACGTCTGCTCCGTGGATCGAATTCTCTCTCTCTCTCTCTCTCTCTCTCTCTCTCTCTCTCTCTCTCTCTCTCTCTCTCTCTCTCTCTCTCTCTCTCTCTCCTTCACTTTTACGACAGTCGGAAAGACACAGCAACTCATTTATGGCTTCCGAACCATGGGACTGTCAGCTCCTCAGATTTTGTATGACGGTGAGATGAGACTGGCCAACCACGAGGGAGGACCAGAGTCACGTGAGCAGGCGAGGAGCCTCCTAATTGGCTAGACAGAGCGAAGCCAACCAACCAACTAGCCAGCCTCCTCCTCCTCCGCCATCGGCTAGGGGGGGTAAGGAGAGAGAGAGAGAGAGAGAGAGAGAGAGAGAGAGAGAGAGAGAGAGAGAGGGGCTCTCTTCAGCGCTAACTGAGAATTAAGCTCCTGGCGCTCATCTCGTGTGGTATATTTACAGTAGCAGTATGTATAGCGACAGCTTAACTGCTTCCACATTATAAAGTTCATCCCACATTTTGTGCGCGGTAACCGGCCCCGAATGCAAGGCTCATTTGCATGTTATTAAGTTACATGCTTCAACGACTCCAACGCGGCCTGGGGTTTTTACACACACGCGGCCAGGGGCTGGTTCTTGCGTCTGCATTAATCTAAGCCGCTCCTAGTTGAGCTGGGGGGGGGGTGTTAGAAGGGGGGTATACATATATATATATATATATATATATATATATATATATATATATATATATATATATATATATATATATATATATATATATATATATATATATATATATATATATATATATTTTTATACTATTCGCCATTTCCCGCGATAGCGAGGTAGCGTTAAGAACAGAGGACTGGGCCTTTGAGGGAATATCCTCACCTGGCCCCCTTCTCTGTTCCTTCTTTTGGAAAATCAAAAAAAAACGAGAGGGGAGGATTTCCAGCCTCCCCGCTCCCTCCCCTTTTAGTCGCCTTCTACGACACGCAGGGAATACGTGGGAAGTATTCTTTCTCCCCTATCCCCAGGGATAATATATATATATATATATATATATATATATATATATATATATATATATATATATATATATATATATATATATATATATCGCTTCTCCCTCAGGCGCGCATCACCTCGCCACCACCACGACGCTGCTCCGATTCGCGAGGGCAGCGCAGCGTCGTGTGCAGATGCATTCCTGTGTGTCCCAATATAGACAGATAGATAGATAGATAGAAAGATAGATAGAGAGAAAGATAAATAGATAGATGAATAAACAAATATATAGATATATCGAGATAGAGAGATAGATAGATAGATAAATAGATTGATATAAAAATAGATAGTTAGACAGACAGATAGATACATAGACAGATAGATAGATAGATAGATAGATAGATAGATAGATAGATAGATAAATAGACAGATAGTTACATACATACATACATAAATAGATAGATACATAGACAGATAGATAGTCCAATGAACACCCAATTTCACTGGCATACAATATTCTTCTGCGACACTGTACAGGCTTCGAACCGGCGCCACTAGCGAGTAGCCTGGGGAAAGTTACCCTGGAAAAGTCCTTTTAGTCCAATACCCTGGAGCCTACTAGAACACGGGTGTTTGATTCCATATAACCACATACATCGTCCTGGATACACAAGCAGGGAGGGGGAGGGGTGGTGGAAGAGAGAGAGAGAGAGAGAGAGAGAGAGAGAGAGAGAGAGAGAGAGAGAGAGAGAGAGAGAGAGAGAGAGAGAGAGAGAGAGAGAGAGACACTAAACCAACAGTTAACATTTTACTCGAACATGCTGAGCAACACGCAGATGTATGAACAATGAATACATTGTGCAATGACGACACGATTCCGTTGACGTAGAATGTTATGCGACAGTGGGATTCGAACCGCCCCTACTTAATTATCTCTCACGGCACACACACACACACACACACACACACACACACACACACACACAAGAAAACAACATACAAACAAGCAACTAAGATTCTCAATCCACTAAATACGATGAGTCATCCCGCTCTGAGTACGATGACTTAACCCCATCGGTAACCTCGGGTAAAGCCTGCATCGCAGTCAGGGGGTCAAACCGTCGCACTCAAGGATCTTACGCCGACGTAACTCAAAAGGAGGTATACGTCGTCGGACTCGTGGGTTTACGTCGTCGTACTCAAGGGTGGAGGGGGGGGGGTGGTTAAGTCGTCGCTCTCCTGAGGATAAAGTCGTCGTGCTCAAAGGGGAGTTTTAAATCGTCGTGCTGAAGGGGTTCATCTCCTAACCCTCCCTAGAGAGAGAGAGAGAGAGAGAGAGAGAGAGAGAGAGAGAGAGAGAGAGAGAGAGAGAGAGAGAGAGAGAGAGAGAGAGAGAGAGTGTTAGCCCCTGGGTCGGGACGGGACGCACTGAAAGATTGATTCACGTTCACACATTTGAATATCAAGAGATCTCTTTGTCTTCCAAACGACCTCCTTCCAATGGCTCACGTCCATTGTGTGTGCGTCTGTCTGTACGTACTGTTGCGGGCGACGCTTCCCGTCCGTCCGTCCGTCCGTCCGACCGACGTACAGGGTAAGGGGGGTGGAGGGGAGAGAAAGAAATTTCGGCCATAGGCATCCTCCTCCTCCCTCACTTCCTCCCTCACCCCCTTCCTCCTCCTCCCTCACTTCCTCCCTCACCCCCTTCCTCCTCCTCTTCCCTCATGCCACTCACTACCCTCCACCCTCCCTCCTCCACAACCAGACTTACTTATCATTTCCGACCGCTATTCAGGGAGTCGCCTGGCGTTCGAAAAATGGCTTTTCATTAGGGTCGAACTGCCCTCTTCTCTCTCTCTCTCTCTCTCTCTCTCTCTCTCTCTCTCTCTCTCTCTCTCTCTCTCTCTCTCTCTCTCTCTCTCTCTCTCTCTCGTCTGGTCTCGTTAAGACCAGTCCGTTGGAGAACTAAGAGTGTTAAGAGTATGAAGGGGGGGAGGGCATGAAGTGTTTCCCTCCTCTTCAGTTCCATTTAAGCGAGATCTGAGGCGGGAGTGAGTCCCCCAGAGCTGCTACTGCCAGCCAGCTGCTGCCTACAGAGAGGCGGGAGGAGGAGGAGGAGGAGGAGGAGGAGGAGGAAGAGAGATGAAAGAGAGGATGAATATGAAAAAGAAGATAAATATGAAGATGAAGAAGAATATGAAGAAGAAGAAGAAGAAGAAGAAGAGGAAGAAGAAGAAGAAGAAGAAGAAGAAGAGAGAAAAAAAGAAGAAGAAGAAGAAGAGGAGGAGGAGGAGAAGAAGAAGAAGAAGAAGAAGAAGAAAGGAAAGAAGGAAGGAAGGAGTTAGATAAAGCGAGAGAGGAGAGAGACCAAAAAGTAGAAAAATGAAAGAAATATATTGATGTGAAGGAAAGAGAGATGCATGATTGGATGGAAATACATCAGTAGATAGGAACAGTATGTATGAATAATCATTCATTCAAGCACTCATATATTCCTTTATATATGTATCTCTCTATCGGCAATTATTTCTCCATCTATCTACCTACTCATCTATCTGTCCATATATAATCATCTATCCATATTTTTCAGGTACCTTTTCTATCTATTTGTTATCCGTATATCTACCAATACATTACTTTTTCTATCAGAATTCAATTATAGTTTTTAGACATTTCATTCTTACATACGTGTTTGTTTAAATCACCTCAGAGATGTGGCATCAGGAACTGAGCTTTCCAAGTAAGGTTTTCGTTCTGTTCCTTCATCTAACACAAACTGTGTCAAACGAGGATAATTCTCCCCCCCGACCCCACTCCTCGTATTGCCAAATAGACCATATCATTGGCCAACTAATTTCCATAACCAATTCAAAGTTTCTAGTTCCATAGACGTTAACTTTAAGTGCCATTACTTATCATAACTTAAGCAGATTTGAGTAATAGATAAACTTAAGGAAAGTCATGTTCTATGACTCTTTTTCTTACTTTGGATCATATCGCCAACAGCTGAAATAAGGCAAAGGTACTATTCTTCATTGCAAAGGGATGAAGAGAATTCAAGAAAATGAAGCTATGCAAATACTGAATATAAATGAATAATGCAGAATAGGAAAAAACAGAAAATCAAGAATTTAGATGTATAATCGCAACCCTGTAAATGTGATTAAAGTAACAGAACACATGAATATAAAACTACATCAAGCGAAACACTGAGCTTTGGGTGACACGTCAGGACGACGCATGGAGAACAATAAACACGAAAAGACAAAAGGGACGAGAAGGAAACATGAAAAAGAAACACACAAATATTTTTTTTAACATAACGAGGGAGGAGGAGGAGGAGGAGGTGGTGAGTGTTCACCTCCATTGTATGTGTCGGCTGTTCCCTTCGACGGAGTGGAGTCCGCCGACCGGTTCTCGCAACTCAAGAACAATAATGATGATCTGGGCAGCAGCTGGTGATCCAGATGCAGTCGGTTCGAATCACCGGGAACCCTTACAAGAACCGATTGTGATACGACGACTCGAGGAGGATGAAGATGAAAAAAAAAGCAATCTACAAGCAGCAAGTTGATAATAGCAGCTTATTTATCCCATTGTGGAACCAAGTGACTCCCGTCCTTTGAGTGATGGCAAAAACTATATACAAAAAAAAAATTCAGTCTACATCACCAATGCTCTTTGCAAGCTGGGTTATTCCAGCGGCTAACGCTACACGTCCATATCGTATGCATTCCAGATGTGTTTAAGTACACGAGTGAGGAAGATCAGAATCGATGTTTGTACAGCGTGGAATGTATTCTGGCTTAATATATTGACTTCTCAATGTTAAAGAGACATTAAATCGAGTAATGAAAGGAAATAGATGAAGATATATAGCGATCCTCAGTTACCCAGATCCTTATGTTATCGACCAGAAGATAGACACAATCTACTTCACAAACTGTGTGTTTTCCCAAAATTAGCAGTCAATAGGCACACATGTGGGGCCTCGGTACAGTCCACTAAGCCTGCCAAGTTGTCCACAGTTTGGGTGATCCATCACGTAATGGATGATACACTTTAAGATTTTTTGCCTCAAGACGAGATGATCAAACACCACATCCAGGATCTGGACGCTGGAATTTTAGGAAGCTGAAACAGTTGATGTTACAAGTTTTTTAAGCTTGATTAACTGCGGTAATGATAAAGTGATTTATAACATTCATCTACAGTTTTTACGTTGGTTTAGCGAGAGAGAGAGAGAAAAAAAAAATAATGAAAATTATCTGAGCCGATCTTCTCTTCTTGGAATTACGTTATAAATGTTCAAGGTATCAGAGCAGCAACCAACCCCACTTCAGAGTCTCAGCCGGTTCTGAATGCTGAATAATGAGTCTTCGAAGAGATAATGATTAACATTCCTTTTTGAAAATTTTACTTGCACACCTAATTCTGTAAGACTGCTTATATGCAAACACGATCTGCTCTTCCTATTAAGGATTGTTTTCAGGTAGTTATTGGCTTCTTGAAGGCCATAAAAGTTAAGATCATCTTTACGTTCTTTAAATGATTTCAGACCGCACGAAATATACCCCATATTTGCATAACACTAACAAAACAGCCAAGAACGGCTCCGAACACCACAACCCCCTCAACGGATTCCGGACCAATTCGAACACCACACTAAAATATATCGAACCGCTTCGAACACTACAACGACCACGGGAAATCGAAAAATTTCTGAACACTACAGCGACCTACCGAAATTGAACAGCTTCGAACACCACAACGTCACGTCGAAACCGAACCACTTCACACACCACAATGAACCGACGAAACTGAACCGTTTCCAACACCACAACGACAAGACGAAACAAAACCGCCTCAAACACCGCACCGAACTCTGACGAAACCGAATCGCTTCAAAGACCGTACCGAACTCTGTCGAAACCGAACCGCTTCAAACACGACGACAGTGACTCGTCGAAACTTTGTCTCATTCCGGAACAGCTCGGCGCTCATCGGATTCTTTGCCCAATGAAGTGGATTAGGCCCGACAAGTGCGTCCAGTGGCTCAATTGGTCAATTAGGGGGACTGTCTCCGTCGCCGGGGAGCGGGGGGGAGGAGGGAACAGACCTGTTTACATGATTAGCCAAATGTAAATATCAAATGCCAAGCGTCACCAGTCCAGCAGAGGTTTGGGGTAAGAGAATGTTTAGGTGGTTTACCCAGCGTGTTTTGTATCTCCTTTACCTTTGATGTTTATGCTAATGAGCAGAATGCATACATTTATCAGACAGTTTGAAGATAGCAAAGCAGAAAATAAGATGATTATAATTATAACAGATTCACAATTCGAGCTCCTTCAAAGGTCTTGGGGGAAACAAGAAATGCAATTCACGAGAAATATATACATGGTATAAACCATTACTGCAGAATGTTAAAGAGATTATCCTCAATAAAGAATAATATATGACCACTACATATTCTCTTTCCGAGCAGCCTGGAGAATACGGAAATTAACCATGATTCCCTTAGTGATGCATAGTGCACAATTAGACTGGTCGAGCAGTATGGTCGAAACTGGGCAAAATGGCCGTAATCATCTAATGACCCAAAACGAGGTAGTTGGGAGAGCCAACACATAAATTGCCAAAGGAGAGTCGTCAGTAATAATGGGACAGAGGTTTTGTGGACTGTTGTGGGAGGCTATGTGGTTATAACAGTGATGTCGTGATGGTTAGGCCAGTGTACCATGAAGTGAAGCAAAGTGGTTTTTATTGTGGTAATGTGATGAAAAGCTCAGCTTGCCAGTCTGCTGGAGGAATGTAGTGATGTGCTGTAAAGTGAAGGAGAGGAACGCTTGTTGTAGGACAAGGCTGGCTTGTTGTATGTGTCAGGCTAGCTTGTTGTACGTACCAAGCTGGCTTGTTGTACGTACCAAGCTGGCTTGTTGTACGTACCAGGCTGGCTTGTTGTACGTACCAGGCTGGCTTGTTGTACGTACCAAGCTGGCTTGTTGTACGTGTCAGGCTAGCTTGTTGTACGTACCAGGTTGGCTTGTTGTACGTACCAGGTTGGCTTGTTGTACGTACCAGGCTGGCTTGTTGTACGTACCAAGCTAGCTTGTTGTACGTACCAGGCTGGCTTGTTGTACGTACCAAGCTGGCTTGATGTACGTACCAGGTTGGCTTGTTGTACGTACCAAGCTGGCTTGTTGTACGTACCAGGCTGGCATGTTGTACGTACCAAGCTGGCTTCTTGTACGTACCAGGCTGGCTAGTTCTAGTCCATACTAGCTCGTTGTGCGGGCCAGACTGCTAGCATTTTCATGTACCAGGAAAGGTAAAGTGAGCTGGTACAATGGCGGGTATGGTGTTGATGCAATTCACATCAAGTGTTCTAAACTCACATAAGATATGGGACATGCGATTCACACAACTATTCTAGATTCATGAATATACTTTATAACACACTATGACCACATATCTTTCCTCATTCAACCCATAACGATGCATACTTATTTGTGATGACACAGTATGAGGGGGCTAGATCATTCCTCATTAAACTCATAACGACGCATACTTATCAGTGACGACACATCATGAGGGGGGAAATGGTGAGGACAGAGAGGAGAGGATGAGGGAAAACACGAAGATGAAGAAGCGAAAGACCACCATGAGGAGAGGGGAACAATGAGGCATGAGTGGCGTGGAAGCAGGAATAGGCCCACACAGCGAAGGACAACGGACGAAGAAAGAAGAGAAGAGAGAGAGAGAGAGAGAGAGAGAGAGAGAGAGAGAGAGAGAGAGAGAGAGAGAGAGAGAGAGAGAGAGAGAGAGAAAAGGGGGACATAATGATAAGACAGCACTTGATATACGAATAAAGTGGTGGCTGAGATAGACTTGGATGAGGAGGCAGAGAAAAAACAAAGAGAGAGAGAGAGAGAGAGAGAGAGAGAGAGAGAGAGAGAGAGAGAGAGAGAGAGAGAGAGAGAGAGAGAGAGAAGGGAAGATTATATGTCCCCACCAACCTTGGCAGTTATCTCGGGTTCAACGTCTCGTTAACAAAGCAAACGTTGCGTGGATCATCGGATTAACGAACGGCAAGAACCGGAGGGATGCCATTCTCTCTGTTCAACCACGACAGAATGTCCGGGTTGGGGACTACACATGCAATTTGCTTACCTCGCGTCGCAGGCGAAAAGGCTATAGACACGAGCACCTCCCCCCCCCCTCTCTCTCTCTCTCTCTCCCACCCACATCTACCACATCACTCGTATTTCACCAAGTAACCAATCACCTCGGTGCTATGTGCAAAAAAAAAAAAAAAAAAAAAATGCTAATCTCTCAAGTTCTATATACATTGTCTTTATGTACATCGACTGCTTAGCCGTCAGAAGCTTGAGGTGATTTCAGCTTAGCTGATCTTGGAACGTAAATATATGTTGCGTGAGTGAATGTGCATACGTGCGTGGGTTCTTGTGCGGGTTTATTTGTCAGATGTGCGGCATATGTCTTTGTGAGCTTGTGAGTTTGTGTTTGAGTTTGTTTGGTCTGGGCTTTGTCCGTCACCTCATAGGTGTGAGTTCGTAATTACCTAATTGTAATCACCTATTTGTAATTAACTACTTGTAATTACCTACTTGTAATTACATATCTGTTATCGTACAGGATGGATTTCTACTCTCGTGGGCCTCCATTTCTTGAACTTTCTGTATTATGTAACTTCTAAAACTTTTGAATGTGTGTGTGTGTGTGTGTGTGTGTGTGTGTGTGTGTGTGTGTGTGTGTGTTTGTTTTATCTATACATCTTGAGATACATATACAAATAAAGATATTACTGACATTACGAAATGATGAGTGTGTAATCTACGAATACGTGCTTCTTTGCACGTTTGCTTATATTCGTGTGACTACGTTATTCATTCGTATTTGAATGTATTCTGTCATAAAAAAATATAATTGAAGCATTCGTGTCTGACTATAGCTTTTAAGTCCGTTTTCTTTTACGAATCTGATCTCGGACGTTAACGCGAGAGATGGACAAGGAAGGACTTGGGAAGGAGGGAAAGCAGAACACCTAATGGTGTATGGCGAGTTCAGCTGCAGTAGGACAATGTCATTACCCTAAACTCCCCACTATTTGTCGATGGATCTGGTCATACGTGTGATCCACCACGTAGTTACCAGCCATCTACTGGTCTGTATCTAGGGACACACTCCTGCTTGAACTACTTCGACGACAATCTACTACGTCAGTTTGTCTCATTCTTTAACATCTTGGCTTGCACGACACGAGACGATCCTGCCTTGAAGACGTGGACTTCACAGCTAGTCACTGTAATGTGAGGAAACCTTTTTTTTTTCACCATAGAAGACCCATTCAGGGGAACGAACAGGGAGACACCATTTCTGCTCGCCCTACATATCATCAAACGTCACCATGGAAATGCCTATTACTTGGGGCGGGAATGTAAATTAGCGTTTACTCAGCAGGTCCCGTTGTGTGGGATCCTCAGCGCTCCAGAAGGAGCTGGCTGGCTACTGGCGGGTCACGGCGGAGGAGGAACGTGATAGCTCCGCTTCTCAGTGGGTAAGGACCTCCTCGGCGACGTGGAGAGACGTGCAAATAGACGAGATTCGCCGCGGCGGTGGAGGGTCGGCTGGAGGTGCTCAGTGTGGTGTGGTCCAGAGCGAATCTCTCTCTCTCTCTCTCTCTCTCTCTCTCTCTCTCTCTCTCTCTCTCTCTCTCTCTCTCTCTCTCTCTCTCTCTCTCTATCTATCTATCTATCTATCTATCTCTACATGTTAACCTGATGATACCTGACCCAGTCACTGCGTCTAATTCTAAGATATCCAGCCTTGCCGTCATGGGTATATGGCAATCATCAGAGTCCATATGAAACATCTGCGAGCACAAGATTCGAACTAGACCACAAGGGTCTTTCATGGATCTTTGGTAAAAAACTATTCATCCGTAAGTTTGTTATGTGAGGTAACATGTGGCTGGGTCCTGCTGCCCAATGTTCCATGTTTTAAACGTCTTTATTTCAAAAAAATCCTACACTAGTATTACGTGGACTAGTTTAAGCAAAGAGTAGCGAATGACATCAAGCGTTTCTCACGGAGTGGGTCAAACAGATCCTTCTCCTACGCTCTAAGTATTGTAACGTGACTGACTGTAACGTGAGAGATTTCTCCTGGTAAGCTGGTAAGCTGTACTAGGCAAAGGCCACGACCGAATGTCTTATAGTCAGCAACGCTACCGACTGATGGGTCATAAAGACTCTGGCCAGCCGAGGTATACCATTTGAGTGGCCACAGTCTTGGCCAGCTGCACTACCACCAAGTGGGTCCTGCCCAGTGTCTTGGCCAGTCCGGCTACCTGCCGGCTGACCGCGGGCGACCACACAGGGACCACTAGCGCTACCACTCTGACCGTCACCTAACGCCACTCCCCCTCCCCCTTCCCTTCTAACCACCGATCCGTCTATCCATCAACCCACTTACGAGTTTCGTTAACTACCTATCCACTCACCTCCCTCCTCAACCACAATCCTATTGACTTACATGACCATATATATGTCCCTCTCTCTCTCTCTCTCTCTCTCTCTCTCTCTCTCTCTCTCTCTCTCTCTCTCTCTCTCTCTCTCTCTGCCTGTCATCTGGCTCGATTCCTTTTTCATCTAGCCATCGCCAGTGAACGGGGCTAGTCCCGCCTCTCCAAGCCATAACAGACGTCTGGAATACACATAAACTCCGTTGATGTAAGAGGAACCCATGTCTTTCCTCTCCCTACCCACTTGCCCTGGGCTGTGTGTACTGATTACCTGTGGTTTGGGGTAGTCTTTCTGTGGTTGCGGGTCATCTCAGAGCCGTCCTCCCTCTACCGTAGGTAGTGGAGCCAGAGGAGAGACGGAGGGCGAGGGAAGGGCCTCTCAGTTACCTGCCCTGCACACTAGAGTTTTTTTTGTGGCTCCCGGATCAGCTGTGTATTAGCATTGTGATCGCGTCTTGACCTCAGTGACTGACGGGTTCTGATGTGTTATTCCTGTTGGGGCAGTGTGAAGGAGGGGCAGTGTGGAGGAGGGGCAGTGGGGGAGGGAAAGTGTGGAGGAAGGGCAATGTGGAGGAGGGGCAGTGTGGAGGAGGGAAAGTATGGAGGAGGGAAAGTGTGAAGGAGGGGCAGTGTGAAGACGGGGCAGTGCGGAAAAGTGGAGATGGGGCACTTTGAAGGGAGTAATATGAAGGGGGTAGAAATTACAGGCGGACTTCCGTACATGGACAGATAATATGGATGGACGGGTAGTATTGGACAGACAGGAAATGTGGATGGGCACAGAGAATAGGTGGACAGGCCGCGTGAATTGACAGTCAGTGTAGATGAACCAATAGTACAGACAGACAGACAAGGACAGCAGGTCTCAAATTAGACAGTAATCAATAAATCTGTTCATTCAGAGATGACAAATTTTTACGGAATATAAAATTCTTTTAAAAATCATAAAATCACGAAAATATTTCCAGCCAGAAGCAACAATTTGTAAAATTTATAAACCAGTCAGTGAAAAAGAAAATATAATTAGTTTTATCCTCGCTACTACTGTCATTAATTGTCTGGTTAATGAGTCGTCTACCATTAAACACTAGCAGTGGTAATTACATAAATCATAAGCTACATGAAACATATGCAAATGAATATCACGTACGATGAAACATTTTGCGTATCAGTCCCGTGGGGAAAAAATGGTTTCGAAAAACGATCTGAACCAACCCAGTCGAAGCAGATGATGAACCATTGGTCGTGTCAAAAGGTTCATGCACATCGCAATCACATCATCACTGTCATGCACAACAGTTCATACAGACTTTTCCCTGAAGCTACGAATAACACAGTTCCGTTGTATGGTAGCACCAGCCGCCCTCGTCCACACTACACACTCACCACACTTATCTCAAGTGCAAGAAGGACTGTTAGCTGGGAATGGTCGAGACGTCTGCAGTGGAATGGTTAGTATATGTAGATAGGCATGAGAAAGAGAGATCAATGAGTGTGTATATGTGTGTGTGTGTATATATATATATATATATATATATATATATATATATATATATATATATATATATATATATATATATATTCTTTCTTTTAAACTATTTGCCATTTCCCGCGTTGGCGAGGTAGCGTTAAGAACAGAGGACTGGGCCTTTTTTGGAATATCCTCACCTGGCCCCCTCTGTTCCTTCTTTTGGAAAATTAAAAAAAAAAACGAGAGGGGAGGATTTCCAGCCCCCCGCTCCCTCCCCTTTTAGTCGCCTTCTACGACACGCAGGGAATACGTGGGAAGTATTCTTAATCCCCTATCCCCAGGGATAATATATATATCCAACATGTACCAGGCAGCCGTTTACCGAATAGATCATATACATGATAATAAGAAGTTTGGGTAATTCTGAGTTGACCACGTTAATGAGACCAGATTATGGTCTCGCGGTATTCAAATGCCGCGTCGCAAACCACTGCACCACAGTTAGGCTTGTGAAGGTAATACAGGAAACAGTTACGTCTTTCGGGGTGGCGATACTGTTACGTCTTTCGAGGCGGCGATACTGTTACGTCTTTAGCGGTGGCTATACTGTTACTTATACCGTCAGAAAGTAGCACAAAACTGAGACCTGTGGCCATCGAGGCCTTAGGGACGTCCTCCTCCGTCAGTATATGGGTGATGAGGTATCGTCAGCTTAGATAAGACAAAATCCCACGAAATCGTGGATGGTCTGACGCCAGAGGCGTGGTCCTGTAAATTTACGTTGAGTTCGAGTTAAATACAGCTACTGTTGAACTAGCAATAAATGATGAAATCCTGTAATGTCACCCCCCCCCCTCTTCTCTCACAGCATTATATATAAAAAAAAATCCCAGAGTCTTTGCCAGCATACTTCTTGTCATTTCTAAGTGTATACCTCAGGATACTATGTTCTATCAATCATTTCCTAAGTTTAGTATTTAAATACAAACGCTACTTCTATCGATGTATCTGGTGTGTTTGCTTGAACAAATAAAGATCTTATATCGAGACACAAAATAGTGTCTAAGACTAACAAAGGACTCTGATCCTTTTCCCGATGTTCTTCACTAGCTTGATCCAATATATGTCTCTCCATAAACCGTACCTTGAGTACACAATAAGCGCAGAGCATCATAAGGGCATGAGAGGGGTATGTTTTATCCCAGGACGCTGTTCCTGGAATGGAGCTCACTATGACGTACCTACTGCGTAAAAACATACGGTGTGTGGGATGAACTCCCTTTTCTTTTCCCAGACAACCCAGTCGTAGGCCAATCAGGCCTCCTGTTGCCTGTCTTTCTCATGGAAACTCATGAGTCACTGTATTACTGTTGGAATGTGCAATAATGTCGCTGTATATTTATCACATTATCAATAAATCACTGTAGTAATATACTGTATCGCTATCTTGCTGTACCGCTACATAACTGTATTTTTCATCATTCTCTTACTGTACCACTACATCATCGCGCCTCTCTGAAGGTATCTTTGTATTACTGTACTACGTCCTGTAGTTTAAACCGCATTACCGTGCTACTGTATCTCTCTGACTGTATCATTTCAAGACTGTATTACCTGTAATAGCACACTACAGTAGCCCTATATTACTGTGTATCTATAACTGTAACATCTCATCACTGTATTACCTGTAGTAACATATTGCAGCAGCACTGTAGTACTGTATTTCTCAAACTGTATCATTCCATTACTGCATTACCTGTAAAAGCATACAACAAGAACAGTATATTACTGTATTTCTGCATTAATCTATTCCCTCTGTGACTCTATTACTGTATTCTTGTATAATGCTCCATATGCTTGGCCAAGTTTTCACTGCAGTGCAAAAGCTTCTCCTCCGCCAGTGAACACATGGGTGTGTAGATATTTCACTGTCTAGTGACTCGGAGTTCGTCTCCTTCCCGGCAGTGCTATACACCCCGGGCACTGCATCTTGGGTGTAATTTGGAGGTCGTGGGTTCAGCATGTCCTACCACACGGCGGGAGAGGTTGATGGGAGAGGCGTGTGTGTGTGTGTGTGTGTGTGTGTGTGTGTGTGTGTGTGTGTGTGTGTGTGTGTGTGTGTGTGTGTGTGTGTGTGTGTGTGTGTACTGTAAGGAGAGGGGGGGCTGCATTCTCGTGGAGCCATCTTTCTTGAAATTTCCCAACTATCGCACAGCTTTTTCTTGAACTTCTGTACGCTGACTACATCTACAGTTTAATCCTTCATCTCATTCCATCCATCCTCTTCTCTGGTGTTACCAACGCACGTCCTTACATCTTCATCATCTGGCATAGATTCTTGTCAGTTTCAGGTCGAGTCTAACTTAGCATCTATCGACGACATGATCAAACTGGTTTAGAAATGTATAAGTTGTGATCAAATCGCCCCTCACTCTTCTTTCATCTACGGTAGACATTTTATGCCCCCCCCCCCCGACCTAATCTTCTCGTTACCATCTCAACAAGCCTCGCTATGGTATCTACCATGATTACAGCCATCACTATAACCCCTACCATCTACTCCATCACTATAGCCCTACCATCTACTCCATCACTATAGCCTCTACCATCTACTCTATCAATATAGCCCCTTCCATCTACTTCATCACAACAGCCCTTACCATCATTAAAAAAATAAAAAACATAGCAAAACAAGCACCATACACCATGCCACCACTACAACCATCACCATCGTCTCCATGCGACTCCTTCTCATCCCCCATCCTCCTCCTCCACCCTCAACCATCACCACCCGCTCCTAATACCCTTCACCATAGTGCCTACCCTAGACACAATTATCACCATAGCAATCACCACTTCCACTCCCCATCATCTACGATATCTGTTATCAGACCACTTATGTCTACATCTACGAGTGTACACCAAGAGATCACAACGATGATTAATTGCCCTAAAAAAAAAACCCACACACATGAGTTGTAGGCCTTGAGCACACGGATTATATGCCCGCTTATTACCCTTAAATAACATGCTATGGTTGATTTACACCGGGGCGGAGGGAAAAAAAAAAGAGATAATTATACTTTAGGGAGTAACAGGAATATATGGTTGTCACTCATGAGAACAGCGTTCGCTACATAAGAGACTCGAAGTCTGCTAGATGCACGTACAATAGAAGAAGCAAGTCTACGTTAAGGTATACATATCACGGTTCAGAGACTCTTGTATATTCAGATAATGTGGAGTTTAGAGAAAAAAAAATGAAGTTGCCTTTTATAAGTTAAGCAACTGAGTCATTTTTTTTTCTTGAGATGTCGAGTATATCTATAATGTAAACTCTTTATAGTCGTCCGTTGACGATAACGTCTCACACAGAGGATATATATCGATGTTTTCCGACTATCATACAGAGAATAAACTGATGTTTCTATCATACACAGAATATATTCATATTTTCTAACTATCATACAGAGAATATATCAGTGTTTTCTGATTATCACACAGAGAATAAACTGATGTTTTCTGAATATCATATAGAGAATAAACTGATGTTTTCTAACCATCATACAGAGAATATATCGATGCTTTCCAACTATCATACAGAATATATCGGTTTTCTGACTATCATACAGAGAATATGCTGATGTTTTCTACTATCATACAGAGAATATACTGATGTTTTCTACTATCATACAGAGAATATGCTGATGTTTTCTACTATCATACAGAGAATATACTGATGTTTTCCGGCGTTTTCACCGACATAAATAATCATTTCCTCTTGTTCTTTTTGAAGTTAGGAAGCGTGTGTTTGGTAATGCCCTTCTGAAATTTCTGAATTAATTTTTCATGTTTTATTTGCGTAGCCACAATGGGCGCAACATGGCTTTTGTTCAAAATATTTGGCATCGCTCCGGACATTCCATGACGCCGGTTTCAAAGGCCCGTTCTCAGCTGCTTCGAATTATAGAACGAGATATCCTGAATTTCTCATTCACTTTTACCTTCATTCTTTAATATCACTGCCCAAGGGGGACGTATAGGCCAGCGTCACATTATGGGGTAAAATGGGTTATCGTATGGACACCTCAACACCAGCCCCACATAACCTCAAAGCACCCTAGTGAGCAAGAAAGTAATCTGGGAATTTTTTTTTTCCCTCACCTCATGTAAACGCAAGCGCATCCCAGACTACTGTTTACACACGAGCCTCCAAATCAGCTCATGTAATGCAATGCTGCACTATTGCAATGCCATTCAAGCTACGTTGTGAAAATGATATGCACACATAGTGTAAACAAAAGAGGAGACAACATTCTACCTTGTATTACCCCTCCATCCTCCCTTCCTCAGGTACTGCAAGAGCTTTTCTTACCTGTGAGCCCTAATTAGCTTGGCCGGCTGGTTGGTTGAGCCTCTCAACTGCCAGGGTCATTAAGGCCATCAACGTCAAGCCACATCCGCCAACCGGAAAATCTTTAACACCTTCTTCTTCTTCAGGTGTTTAGTAGGGCCATCCAGCGACACTCTCGCCGTACACATACACACACGGTCCTGCGACCTCCGTCAGCGTGGAAAAAGCCAAATGGGTAGGATCGTCCATCAACTGACGGGCTGACTGCTCTTTGCCACACCCACTCGACACAAAGGAACAACGCCAAGAGTCATCACGGCATTCATAAACACAGCAATTATCATCACAGCGCTTGGTCATGAACGGCAAAGCCTTCCCACAGGGTGTTCCATGAGGAGGAGGAGGAGTGGAGGGGAAACACACTGTCATGATGGCTATCATGCCTAAAGTAATGCTGCAGTTTAAGTATATACGAAATATTCCCAAGGTTAAAGTGTTCTACAGGTGAGCTCAATATCACGACAGCCATCGGAAACATTTCTTTTTTGTCATCGCCAGAACCAATCGTACGGCAACCATCTCCTCCGTGAGTTACCATGAAATCGACTAGCGTCGCGTCAGGTTATTTACACACACACACACACACACACACACACACCAATGGCAACAACCAGTACCACAACAATCACCATCACCACGACAACCGCCACTATCATCCACGACAACTACCACCACAGAAATCAGCCAGCATCACCATCACCACAGCAACCATCACCCACAACACAAAACGTATATCACAGAATTTGCTCAGAAAAAAAAACATAAACAATATTTAGCCAACTAATTCTTTTTATTTCTTTTTCTTTTCATTTGAATTCGTAACTTCGACATGGGACGAAAAATGAAAGTGTCACAAAGGCCAAGGTACATTTTTGTCATGTGATTCTTTCTCTAATGTACCACATCATGATGAGGGTAGACATAAGAATTTACGAAGATAATGAGTGTGACTTTGAGAGAGAGAAAGAGAGAGAGAGAGAGAGAGAGAGAGAGAGAGAGAGAGAGAGAGAGAGAGAGAGAGAGAGAGAGAGAGAGAGAGAGAGAGAGAGAGAGAAGCAGCCTGGTGCCCCGAGGTCGTCCTCGTCTTCGTCAGAGTTGGGAAAAACATATAAATCTGTTGTGAAGCGTTTGTGTGTGCTCTCTCTCTCTCTCTCTCTCTCTCTCTCTCTCTCTCTCTCTCTCTCTCTCTCTCTCTCTCTCTCTCTCTCTCTCTCTCAACATTATGTTCCCTCAAGCTAACGATACCACGTATACGTTGCGCATTTGCTCAATGCATTGCAGCGAACAACAGCGGGATAAAGGCCATGTCAAATCTTACGTTGCAAATCAAAGACGAAAGCTTAGGCCTACTTACACTTAAACAAGGACACAGAAACTCGACGTGACTATATCGCTGGATCTACTTACACTTAAACAAAGACACAGAAACTCGACGCAACTACAGCTCAGGCCGACTTACACTGAAATAAACAAACCAAGACATAGACACAGCCTACCAACACAAACAATGACTGGGAAACTAACTATAGCTTAAGCCTACTTACAGGTAAACAACGAAACAAAAACAGAGAAACCACATACTAAGCTAGACTAACAGGTAAACAAGCAAACACTTTTAAGTGATTAATGCTAGTGAAACGAACACAACACAACAAACAAACACATTTAAGTGATAAATTCTATTGCGACAAACAAGGAACAACAAGCAAACACATCTTAGTAATTAATTCTACTGTTGCAAACAAAAAACAACAAGCAAACACATTTAAGTGAATAATTCTTTTGCGACATACAAGGAACAACCAGCAAACACATTTAAATAATCAACTTTACTGTGAGAAACAAAAGAACCCAAAATTTCACCCCTGGCTAAGAGAACCCGTGCATACTTAATGTCTTGATTCTGTGGTAATCTCTCCCCATCCTCGTAAAACCTAGCAGGAGGGATAATAATTCTCCTCTCCCACCGTCTGTAAAAGAATGAACAATGTTGTCATCTTGCGGGACAAATATCTCAATCAATATTCTTATATGTCATCTGATTATAAAACTGTCATTTCTTTTTTCTTTCTTTTTCTTTTTTACCAAAATCCATCAATTCGAGAGATATGAGAGAAGGGGAAAAATTTTCATCCCTGAATTTTGGTTTCGAGCAAAACTTTATTAACTTACAACGTATTTTGAAGATGATAAAGACGAATAAACTTCCTCCGGAATAAACTGACTGAGGGTCAGGTTTTGCTTGTGGTTCCTAAGATCCTGCTAAGGGCAGGAGTACGTAGGAGGAGGAGGAGGAGGACGAGGAGGACGAGGAGGAGGAGGAGGAGGAGGAGGAGGAGGAGGAGGAGGAGGAGGCTTTCACACGGGCTTTATGTTGGTGAAAACGTCATAAATCAAACATCATTGACAGGTTCGTCCATGATGACGTGATGTAGCTATGACGGGGTTGTGAGGATGGTTCGCATCGGTGGTGATGGAGGTACGATGGGGAGGGTGATGTGATTAAGAGGCCGATGTTCGTGGCGATGGAGACTGAGCTGTGATGATGTTGTCGAGATGTGGAGTGAATGGTGATGGAGGTATGGTAGGATGACTAATGAGGGTCAGGTTGGTACTGATGGTGATGGAGGTACGATGGAGTGAATGAAGGGGGGGTTGGGTGATGATGATAATGATGGAGATGAGGGGGAACTCTTTTTGACCCGAAGTTTGGCTTGACGAAGGAGGAGCCATGATGGCGCAATCAGGATGGAGCTCCACCAGCGAGGCTACGGTGATGGATCTACGATGGAAACCTCCTGATGGAGTCCAGCCGAGATAAAATGGTGATGTATCTACAATGGAATTATCCTGATGGAGTGTAGCGAGGTGATGGAGACACAATGGAGTTATCATTAGGGACCCGGCCGTCTGTCATAGACAGGGCATGACAGCTCCCGGTGAGGACCAGCGTAAAAGGACGAACACAGTCGCAGTGGGAGGTGAGCTCGTAAATTTAATACGCAGTTGATGTATTCGCTGTGTGGACCGTCTGAGGAACAGGTACAATTGACAGCAGGACGGGCAGCCATGCAGATAAAAGGGGCACATTAGCATTATACATTTAGTTGTTCTTCGTCGCTCCGTGGTGTACACGCTGCCCAGAGCTCTCTGGTCAAGCTTTATTATCATATCACACTCTCCCTTCACGATAAGGCGTTTAAAGGAGAGAGGAAATTAAATGTTTTTACAAGGACAGACAAATACCAGACTTAAAGTATGTAAGAAAGACTAGCTTTGTTTGAATATTTATATATATATATATATATATATATATATATATATATATATATATATATATATATATATATATATATATATATATATATATATATATATTCTCCATAAGGAATAATTGAATGCTAATCCTCTTATAACATACTGAAACAAAGCCTTGCTTTTCCTTCCCTACAGAAAAATGAAAGAGAATAGCTATGGATATTCCGGGCTGTTACAGACGATATTCCCGGGCTCAGTTACAGACGATATTCCGGAGCTCAGTTATAGACGATATTCCCGGGCTCAGTTATAGACAATATTCCGGGGCTCAGTTATAGACAATATTCCCGGGCTCAGTTACAGACGATATTCCGGGGCTCAGTTACAGACGATATTCCGGGGCTCAGTTATAGACAATATTCCCGGGCTCAGTTATAGACGATATTGTTTCCAGGCAAAATTTACGGCCTCTTTCAACTCGGATTTGAACCAGTTAGGCGCGTCCCCAGCCAGGGTCCCACAGCCATGCTAATACCTGGGATGTCTTGTGTGTGTGTGTGTGTGTGTGTGTGTGTGTGTGTGTGTGTGTGTGTGTGCTGCTGGGGAGTACTGGCGTGAGAGAGAGAGAGAGAGAGAGAGAGAGAGAGAGAGAGAGAGAGAGAGAGAGAGAGAGAGAGAGAGAGAGAGAGAGAGAGAGAAGACCATATACAGTTCGCCTCCCTCCCATGGAAAGTACCCAGTCTTTCCCCATAAACTCAAAGTGAATAAACGCTTTGATCAGAGCTGCGAGTTCTCTGAATATGAGAATAAATCTGTCAGGGCTCTCAGTCCGGAATAAATCTACAGTGACCGCTCTGCGCTTGTAGCATGAAATACAGCGATACACATACCGTACTGAATGCGTAGCTTAGAATAAATCTAACAGGAACGTACCTTGGAATAATTTCTTCGGGGCGATAACCAGCCTGTAGATTGGAATATATCCATCAGGATGGTGCCGACCATGAAACTTGGAATAAATCAGGCAAGACGGCACTGACCACGTAGAGTGGAATAAATATTCCAGGAGAAGGCCGAGTCCGTAGCTTGGAACATCTCATCAGAACAGCACCGGTGCTCGATGACTTGGTACATATGAACAGTTCGCTTCCCCAAGGGACATCACTTCCGAGTCGACCGAAGCTGAAAGACAGATACGCAGGCCTATAAGTAATCGCCTGTTCGATAATATCAGTTTGTCCAAACGCCGTGCAGCATGAATGATAACGGATTTAACAACAACAAAAAAATGATAAGAAATGTAATGATAATAATGAAATCTCAGCTGTAATAAAGAAAAGAAAAACATTATTTTCTCTTTATTGACAATACCCATTTGTACTGAGTGATTGATATTATTAATGTTATTCGTAGTTACTTCACTTCCTACCCTAGATAGACGCACCTCCCATGTTGCTTTATGCCACATATGCCGTACATAATCCTCACCTGCCGTCCTCCACTGACATACATAATCAGCCTCATCATCTACCAGGTATACCTGCTTTTACCATCAGCAATTTCCTCCTCACTCCCGTACGTTAAAACCACCTGCTTCCCTTCAAAACGCCACCATCGCTGCTGTCCACTGTCGGAACTATCCTTTGCATCATGACTTCATCAGCCATCAAACCGACTAGTGGCAGCCTAATGACTGAATGATAACATTTCGTACAGAAAACAAAGGTGTCGTTTTATTCAAACATGCTGGCCATTAATATCGTTCGTAGAATATAGAGAACTCAGGGCAATTAATAGACTCCACACCCATAACAACCCTATTTAGACAATAAAAGATTTCAATTCTCCCATCAACATTTAACTCCCATTTAGGAGGAACCAGAACGCGATGCTTTAAACTTGCAACTCCGTCGTCTTCACACAAGATCCTCTCATTGTTCGAGTCACAAGATGGAGATGTAGGGGAATGTCGAGGTGGCCACCGCCAGCAGCCCTTCGCGTTCTTGTACAAGATATATGGCAAGGGAGATGTTCCTCCTCATCCCCCCCCATCTGTCCTTCGGAGGTGAAGGCGTGAAGAGGCCTTTGCTGAGCGGCGTTGGTTCTTCACTTATTCAAGGTGAGGTGCCATTTGCTTACGGTCCTCCCCGCCACCAAGAGAAGGGGCCAAAAGGTAAGCAAGGCATGATGATGGCGAGAGGAGGCCTCCCTACATCATTGGCCCTCTGCTGGTTCCTGCTTCTGGCTGCACTCCTTATATATATATATATATATATATATATATATATATATATATATATATATATATATATATATATATATATATATATATATATATGCGGTGGCGACTGATTGTTTTCTCTCTCTCCTCGTCGGTGACTCGTAGGAACAGGCCAGGGGAATGAATAAGAGGAAGAAGAATAACGGAGATCGAAGGATAGAATGAGAATAATGAAGAAAATTGTAAGAGTCTAAATAAAATGGTGAAATGGGGACGCTCATTGACGAATCATGAACGCAACAACCATTTGCCCGGAAGTGTAGCTGACTAGCATGAGGGACGGAACAAATGTTAAAAGAGAATTAAATCCTTTGATGGTTTGCACATAAACCCGTCCTACACAGAAGATGAAAATAAAGATACACAAAACAGAAAACTGTCAGTTTACTAGACTCAAGCCCACGACATGACCCCCCAAAAAATGAATTCATTTTCTAACCCCCTCCCGCAATAATGTTACAAGTGTCTTTAACACACCTTATAATATACATCGAGAGAGAGAGAGAGTTTGCTTCTACGAATTTAACGTTCTGCTGCTCGCCATGCCTCGAATGGCGAACAACTTCCGTAACTATTTTTCGTTGACTTGCGCTGAGTTTATTCGCATTCGTTTCACGAGAGAGAGAGAGAGAGAGAGAGAGAGAGAGAGAGAGAGAGAGAGAGAGAGAGAGAGAGAGAGAGAGAGATGTCGCTCACTGGTATAAACCCACGTCTTCCTTGCCAGGCAGGCGAGCAACGCGTACATGCACCAAAGTGCCGCCTGGAGGGATTATGTTTCTTGCCCAACCTAATGTCTCTCTGTGAGATTCAATAAAACTTCATCAGTTTAATCTCTCGGATGCAAAATCCAATTTCCAAATCGCCTCCTTCTCAGAGCGGTTCGACAGCGTGTCTATACGCACCGCCCGGGAGTGTGTGTATTAAGCGAGATGAAGAGTAAAAGGGGGAAAAAAAAAGGGTTTGTGATTCTATCATGAGTCCGGAATACAGATACGAACTGTACCTCAAGCTTAGCAAACTGACACAATGGATACTTTGCTGTGATGACTCCCGAGGACATAACCCAGTGCAAGACGTCTTTTATACTCTCTCTCTCTCTCTCTCTCTCTCTCTCTCTCTCTCTCTCTCTCTCTCTCTCTCTCTCTCTCTCTCTCTCTCTCTCTCTCTCTCGTGAACTACGACGAAGGACATTCTTGATCTCTTGTGTTTACGACGGTACGACCCTAAGATATGATTGGTGCTGACCTTTGACCTGACCTTTAAAGGTCAGGTTGCGTTTTGAGAGAGGGGAGTCAATGAGATCCCTCTTTCCTGCGCGGTAGTTTCTGTTTGGATTCTACGATCGGCACCACGCGTTCCTACGAACAATTCCTCCTGGTATGTCGGGGGCTGAGGGAAAGAATCTATTTGGAAAATGAAGAGAGAGAGAGAGAGAGAGAGAGAGAGAGAGAGAGAGAGAGAGAGAGAGAGAGAGAGAGAGAGAGAGAGAGAGAGAGAGAGAGAGAGAGAGAGAGAGAGAGAGAGAGAGAGAGAGAGAGAGAGAGAGAGAGAAACGGACGGAGGGAGAGGTCTGTGAGGAGGAGGGAGCCGGCCGGGTACTCCCTGAAGACCATCGCTCGAAGGTGGCCGGCCGATGGACCAGGTCTTCTGTAACTTTATGAAGGCGTCATCAGGGTCCTGCTTTGGGCAATTTGTCCCGGGCGGAGGAAGGCCACAGCGCCCGGAATTTCATTCATAGCTAATGCCTTCCTGATGGGATAATAAGAACGACAGCTCAGCACTCCAAGGCTTGAGGCTAGCACGTGTGTGAATCGTGGGGGTGGTGAGGTGGGTGTGTGTCCGCCCGACTCTTCCAGAAAGTTCCGCGACGAGTGTCAAAGGCTCCTCAGAGATTAGCTTCTTGAAACCCACGACGAAAATGTTTATCAGAGATACTCAGTATCACCAGCTTTCTCGTTCTATTGTTTGCTTTTCCAGATGAAAGTAGTCTTATTCACTTACGTTCCGGTTAATATATAGTTTCATCTCCAAATCAGGTTCGCTAAATGCATTTTGTACTTAATTTTTCCAGTCTTCGCTTCACCAGAGCTGCAAGTATGGAATGATAACAGTAAAGTTATTAATGAACATTTTACGAAGGTCGACTGAAATGTTCATCTGTTGTAGAAAGTGAATGAACGCACGAGAGTTACCATACACACACACACAACCACAACCACAACCATAGGCTGGAAAGAAAAACTTATGACTGATCATTATCTTACGAGAACATCCGGGTAGTAATAATGAATACAACACAACAACATAAGAAGTGAGGACACTGCTTGAAGGCCTATTATGGCCTATGCGAGGCAGGTCCTGAGTCTGTCCACCCTACAACCAACCTACAACCAAGACGGAACCATACCTACACAATCTAATTATCTGAACTTCAATGCAAAGAACAAGACACATTCTACGTTTGTTGTGAAGGGTCTCAGCTCAGTGAGTCAAGAGCAGTCGATGGACACTGATTCCAAGAATACACACACACACACACACACACACACACACACACACACACACACACACACACCTCCTGAAGCGAGGGGTGACGCCTGAAGTGTTATCCCATCACAGATCTCATCTACGTAACCTCTGGTTGGAAGCCGCACAGTTCCCATGTTAAGACACCCCCGCGCTCTTGGTTCCCCAGCCTTGTGATGTGTTCTCATCCTAAACATCTCACTTTACGAGGTGCACTGATGCTACCAGACACGATCCTCAGTCTGGGAAAGGAAAGAAAAAAAAAAGAAAAAAGATTACTCCCTCTTGGAATTTGATCTGTTATTCTCCCACTGGAGGGAAAAATTATATCTCGCTTTTCATCTCATCCTAGAACTGTCAAAAGGCATCTTCTTTTGGGACGATGAAGCTTTGTAGAAAATTGGAATCATCTTTTTTTCTCCCCCACCCCCCCTTCCGTGCCAGCAAAGACCCGCGACCCAGTTTTGTGCTGTGGTCGGGGGAATTGTGCCGCCGCCGCCGCTCCCAAGATGGTCTGCAGAGTCGGAATTTTTCATCAGTTCCATAAAGTATTTCTGAGAGGATCCGAAAGGGAAATAATTGTTGGTTAAATTGGATATATAAAATCTATAAATCGACCCCAGGTGGATATTCACCTTGGCGATGGGCAGTTTCCAGTAAGCCACTGCACATTTTCTTTTCCATTATTTCAGAGTCGAAAAAATTGGTCTGTGGTTTAGCAATATATATATATATATATATATATATATATATATATATATATATATATATATATATATATATATATATATATATATATAGATATATAGATATATATGCTTTTCATCTTTGATATCAGAATTTCAAATCAATAAGAGTTTCATGCTGGGAATATTTTTGACACAGGAAATATTATGTGATTATTTTTGTTTGTTTTAAGCAAGATTCTTCTTTTATTCTATTTCCATATCAGATCGCCGATCATCGCGTTAACGAGGTAGTACCAGGAACAGACGAAGAATTGCTGTATCCGCTCACATCTATTCCCAAGCTGTCATGTGTAATGCACCGAAACCACAGCTCCCTATCCATAACCAGGTTCCACAGACCTTTTCATATATGTATATATATATATATATATATATATATATATATATATATATATATATATATATATATATATATATATATATATATATATATATATAAACACACACACACACACACCATTCTCTAATTTCTGGCAAATATGTTATCAATGTCTCCTTTCAGTCACGTCTAATACTCCTACATTCAAATGAACGTGAACTGTCTTCCCCGTAACAATATTGCACCTCTGGTGCGACATCGCGGTAACTTAACTATGCCTCATGTAAATACCTCACTTGTTATATACCTTGTTACATAATCCCTTCATTGTCGCTCGGTCTTTGCAAACTGTTCGCTGGCTGCAATGTAACTCGTTGAATAATTCATTCATCGTAGCCCAGAACCTGGCAAACAGTTCCCCTGTTGGTGTAACTTGTTGTGTCACTCACTCGCTGAGGCCAAGTGCTTGCGCCTTAATGCAACACAATCTTGGCGTCCTCCTCTCTTGCGTTACAGCCCAAGCGATGAGTGGGCGTCCACAATGAAATCGCTGCTCTTGGCGGCAAAATAGAAAAAATAATAAAAATCGACCTTTTCGCTATCTCAGATGTTCCATATCATGTACTCTCAATTTTACGTCACAGTTCTCGAAGATTTTGTAACGTATGAGTGTGGTTCTCAGAGAGAGAGAGAGAGAGAGAGAGAGAGAGAGAGAGAGAGAGAGAGAGAGAGAGAGAGTACAGCCACCTGAACACTTCAAACCTTCTCCCTCGGCTTCGCCTCCTTCAGGTACCCCTACAGATAGGCTGGCATTTGGCCAGCTTGCCCTGAGGTCATGCGCCCTGCGCTAATATCACTACACCACCCAAATTACTATCATGGTGTGAGCCTTAAATAACTGTAGTCAGTTTGTCCCAAGCCCCAGGTGCTGCTGGTCCTGTGAGGTAAGGGGACCCTTCGAACTCCCGCCGACGACAAATGACTGTCCTCGAACTCGCCCAGGGGCAAGGAGGCTACTCGGGTGATGGTGGTGGTGATGGTGGTAGTAGTGATGGTGGTAGTAGTGATGGTGGTGGTGATGGTGGTGGTGATGGTGGTGAAGGTGGCGGTGGTGGTGGTGAAGGTGTGACACTATTCATGATGATGGAGGTAATTATAATAGTGATGATGATGGTGGTGTTATTTGTTGGTGATAGCGACAGAGGTGGTGGTGGCCGTGGAGACAAGTGACAGTGTTGGTGGTGGCGGTAGCGACAGAGACAGTGCTGGTGATAGTGATGGTGATCGTGACAATGTTGGCGTCAGTGGTGGTGATAGGAACAACAATGATGGTCGTCAGAGTGGTGAAAACAGTGTGTGTTGGTTGTGGTGTTGACCGTAACACTGGTGGCAACGGCTGGTAGGGGTCGCTGTTGATGGACGGGAGGAGAAGGAGATGAGTGTTAAGCACTACCTTCTGTTGCACGCTGGAGGGGACACACCTCGTCCTGTCCTGTGTTTAAACAATCCCAGGGACACTAGTGTCAGGGACGGAGAACAGCTGATGTACTGTGACCCACTGTATGCCCTATACTCATCTCCACCTACCCTCTAGCAATATACCATACATCCAGGCTATCACTGACATGTTTTATCTGTCTATATACAGATATGAAAGTTTTTAAAACTACAAAAAAATATCAAATCCCGCGTCCAGGGTCTTCACAGTCTCTGGAAAGATAAATGAAGTATCCTGTTTATATATGTAAATTTTTTAACTAAACAGCACGCGCGTTTGTATATTTGCGTGTATGTGTGTGTGTGTGTGTGTGTGTGTGTGTGTGTGTGTGTGTGTGTGTGTGTGTGTTATAAAGTGACATCTTGCGTTTCGGTCTATCAACAAAATTTCTTTTAAACTATTGATCAGAATCGCACAGCATCGCTGACGCACCAACCACTTGGCACTGGATTAAGACATTTCTCCCCAAGTAACTGGTTTTAGATGAGGTTACAAACGTCAAGAAATATCGCACCCGGTATTTCCCCAGTATTTCCCCGGTATTTCCCCGGTATTTCCCCAGTATTTCCCCGGTATTTCCCCAGTATTTCCCCGGTATTTCCCCAGTATTTCACCAGTATTTCCCCGGTATTTCCCCAGTATTTCACCAGTATTTCCCCAGTATTTCACCAGTATTTCCCCGGTATTTCCCCAGTATTTCACCAGTATTTCACGCGAGTCTGAAGATGTCCTGAAAACCATCAGGGGCCAGAGACCACATATATGATTCTTCCGTAGTAAACTATAACTGATACATGACTAAATCCTGATAACTTTGACAACAGGCTATAAATGCATAATCTTTTTTATATCTTACTGAAAATAACTGCATAAACCTTTCTATTCCATATCCGTTGAAAAATATATATATATAAAGATTCTTGCATTTCCTTTACATCCAAAACATTAATGCAAAATCAATAATACTTTTCTCTATGTGAATAATAAAGAATATCTTTTATTTCTATAACGAAAAACACAACATAAGCTTGTTTTTCCGTCTGTGGTGATGTTAGTGATGTTCACATAAGACATAAACCCTATTACTATGAAGACCATTTCATCTTGTTACTTCAAAGGTTCACCAGAGATTCTGAAATTATGGTGTATGTCAGCGATGGAGGCACAAGTCTGTCCCTTCTTATTTAATTTCAATTTGACACTGATTTATATAACTGGGATAAACAACGCGTAATTTTGAATCATTCCACCAAAACCCGTAAGGAAGAGGTCTTCATTATTTTCAAAAGTAATGAGAATCAACACGTACGCATGTTCTTCAGTAGCTTTTGAACTGCTGCTTCGACCTTTATGTGAAAATGTTATTATGAACGCCAGAGCTTATGGTGAGGTACCGCGATCCTTAGATGGAACGGATCGCAAATTTAAGGCGAGGAGGCACCATGTTCCCCTGAAATGAACCGTGGACATCTCAGTCACTTTGAGCGGATCCTGAAACACTGGAATGAAACTCAAATGCCTGAATTTTATTTATATTCTTGTTAGAACAAACGAAGCTAAACGACTTGGAAAAGGTAGATTTTCATCGCTTCATGGCCCAAGCAACGGCCTGGCCCTTGCAACTGCTTGGCCCTAAGCAACGGCCAGACTTAAGTAGTTGCCTGGCCCAAGCAATGATTCTGTCCAAGCAACTGCTTTGGCCGAGGGGATATGAAAGAAGAGGACATAACGCCAGCGGGTTCTAGGGAGACCTTGTGTGTATGTGACACATTCAAGATGCTGCTGCTGCTGCGAAGGGCGGCAGCTGACTCAGCGCTGGTGGGGAAGAGGGGGAGGTGGGTTGCAGACCACAGACAGTTAACGGGCGGGGATTTGTGGGTGAGAGAGAGAGAGAGAGAGAGAGAGAGAGAGAGAGAGAGAGAGAGAGAGAGAGAGAGAGAGAGAGAGAGAGAGAGAGAGAGAGGGGGGGGGAAGGGTGGGAGCGAGACCTACATAACTGTGAGAGAAAGAGAGGAGGGGGGGGACACAGATATGACTGAGGAACTGAGAGAGAGAGAGAGAGAGAGAGAGAGAGAGAGAGAGAGAGAGAGAGAGAGAGAGAGAGAGAGAGAGAGAGAGAGAGAGAGAGAGAGAGTCTCTTGCACAGCTGTCCTTGGCTGCATCATGAGAAGCTGCACGCACTACCAGCTGCCTCCAGCTGCCTGAACTGTTAACTCATCAGAATCACCCCTCGTGTAATTTCCCTTGTGGCGTCTAAACACGGCCAACCTAACACCTTATCACTGCATGTTGCATTCCGGCGTAGACAACATGAACACCGGTATGGGAAAGCAACGGCAGAGTCGGTCATGTGGAAACATGAAAAATATTAAAACATTTTAGCTTTAGAATTTGTAAGTTACAATGACCCGGAGGTGTCGAATATATATATATATATATATATATATATATATATATATATATATATATATATATATATATATATATATATATATACCCCGGGAGCCATCAGCGATGATTAATCTCCCGCAATCGTGTCTCAGTCGATCAACAGCCACTTTGTCACGAGCGGGTGATTACTAGTTAGTCACTAGGAGGAGATTACTAGTTAGTCGCTAGGAGGAGATTACTAGTTAGTCGCTAGTAGGGGATTATTAGTTAGTCACTAGGAGGAGATTACTAGTTAGTCACTAGTAGAGGATTACTAGCAAGTCGCTAGTAGGGGATTACTAGTTAGTCGCTAGTAGGGGATTTACTAGTTAGTCTCTAGGAGGGGATTACTAGTTAGTCACTAGGAGGGGATTACTAGTCAGGCACTAGTAGGGGATTACTAGCTAGTCGCTAGTAGGGGATGACTAGTTAGTCACTAGGAGGGGATTACTAGTTAGCCGCTAGTAGGGGATTTACTAGTTGGCCATTCGTGGTTGATTACACGTTCGATGGGACGGATTCTGAAACAGATCAGAGGGAGGGAGGAACGAACACCTTCCCCCCTCACCCACACCCCCCTCCAGCCACCCCTACACACACACATACACACACACACACACACACACACACACACACACACACACACACACACACACACACACACACACACACACACACACACACACACACACACACACACACACACATGTAAACACCTTAATAGGTACCTTAATAGGTACACGAGGCTAATTCGTCCGTTCAATTAGGCAGCTTCAGTGAAGCTAATTGTCCAAGGGATGGAGTCCTACGAGTGTAAAAACTCCCTCCCCATACAGTACAAATACGTAATTACAAATAGATTATTACACATGAAATAGGGCCATCAACGGATGGGATACCATGAGTGCACAACTGTATCCCTTCAACGTACGAAAAAGGTAATGAATAACAAACAATTAATGACATATATACAGACACCAGGTCATTACATATTTACATATACACATGAACCGGGTAATTGCATAAACACAATACGCACAAATGGAGTATAACAGGTGATTACAATACAAGAACAGACATTTCTTATATCGTCTCTAATGCAAATCATACACAGAAAAAACAAAACAGAGATGCTGAATCAGGAAAATCTAGGAACAGAAGAACAAAGTTAGCGAGCTGGAAATCGGCTACACTTGAGAGAGAGAGAGAGAGAGAGAGAGAGAGAGAGAGAGAGAGAGAGAGAGAGAGAGAGAGAGAGAGAGAGAGAGAGAGAGAGAGAGAGAGAGAGAGCACACGAGCTGAGGATGCTGAGACACAAATGAACCAGAAAGGTCACACACATATTGCTATGACACACACACACATACACACACACACACACACACCACACGAGGACCTCCTTCCAGTAACAGAAGACTGAGAGACGACACCAACGGTAAACACTGGGTCACCCACATAGGGGGTAAGCCACACCCCCCCCCCCCCCCCACCACCACCACGTTCCCACACACTGGTCAAGAAGACGCTCCTCCTCCTCCTCCTCCTCCTCCTCCTTCTCCTCCTCCTCTTCCTCCTCCTTCTCCTCCTCCTCCTCCTCCTTCATTTCCTTCTCATCTTCCTTATACCATTCTAGTCATTTTTCAGCCCCTTACCTCACAGTTCTTCCTTCCCGTTCTCCCAAGCTACCTCAGTCACCTGTGCGACGATTGGCTTCGTCCATCAGTTCCTCATGACACAGACGCTGCCTTCCTGTGCTTGAGTCGCTCACTACACGTCACGCGAGTCCCACCAGGTCAGTCACCCGAGTGAGTCACCGAAAGTCACTTGGATATGAGAGACTCACCTTGCCAAAGCAACGTCTTCCATCAGTTAATATCTAGAACCTCTTGAGTTGTGAGGTACCACTGAGAACCACTGGACGTGTGAGGCATCATTAAGAACCACTGGACATGTGAGGTACCATTAAGAACCTCTGGATGTGTGAGGTACCATTAAGAACCTCTGGACGTGTGAGGTACCATCAAGAACCACTGGACGTGCGAGGCACCATTAAGAACCTCTGGACATGTGAGGTACCATCAAGAACCACTGGACGTGTGAGGCACCATTAAGAACCTCTGGATGTGTGAGGTACCATTAAGAACCTCTTGACTTGTGAGGTACCAAAGAGAACCTCTAGACGTGTGAGACATCATTAAGAACCACTGGACGTGTGACGTACCATCATTTCTCCTCCTCCCCTCCCCCGCCAGCAGCACTAACGGAAGACGTGCAGGACCACAAGCAGTGCTGATCGCGGGGGTTCCACGCTAAAACTTTGCCTCGCGAGAGAGTAAGCTGATGGTAATAAGATTTTGTCGCACCTAAACTGCTTCCTTTTTACTGCCTGAGCCGAGATAACTGAGTGAGAGGGAGGTACGAATAAGCGTTTCAAAAGAACAGGATAAGAGTCTCGGACGAGCAACATAATAGCCGATGTCGCACAATGAAAAACGTAAACTGGGAAAGTCCTCATAATGTCCTTCCAAATTTAGGGCTGCTTAAGCGTCGGTAAGACTCAGTCGAGGTCGGAGTCCACAAACGTGGCAGTCCTTCAACTCGTCGCGCCAGTATCAAGAAGGAAACAAATGAGGATAAATAAATCATAAAAGGCCTTAATTACGTGGGTGACACTGGAGACGTAACGATCGGCAAGTAACGTAAGAGGATTGAGATAAACAAACCTCGGTGCAGTCGCGTCGTCGGCACAACAGCCGTGGTATCGGATGACGCCACCACGCACCTCCCCCCTGCCCGCCAGCGCTGCCTCTCTGCCCCTCACCCCTCCTCCTTACCCTCCCATCCACCGGAGCTCTGAGAGGGAGTTGAGGAAGGAGGACAGCGGTCACATGGATAGTGGCCTATGTCTCTGGTCCTTTTGCTTTGAAGTATAATCCCTGGGTTCATGACCGACCTTTTAGTTCCTGAGAGCTATAAATCCTAGCAGCATACATTCATACATACATAAATACATGTATACATACATATAGGCATATATACATACATACAAAACAGACAAAGACATAATAAACCGTCCCATACCCACCATTGTGAACTTCATGAACGGTTCATGAACAAGTGTATTATAGCTATGTATGTGAACAGCCCAGTTTTCTGTGTGTTAGGTTATGTAGTACATCAATGACTGTATCATTATAACTACTGATCACTTCATGTTTAATCAAGCTCATAATCTATAAAACATACCAATGACCTTGTAAACATCCCTGCTGTATATCTGCCAGTAGCTTACCTCATTGCACCTCACACATATGCTTGCCCAGTGTGAGGAAATAACCAGTTTAGCCTAACCCTAAGCTCATGTACGACCAGTTAACGAGTAACTGTAATGGCCTCCAAGTTCTGTATTATACGTAGTATGTCGACTGTATATTTTCAGCCAAAAGGCTGCCTACATTTAACAAATCGGTAATTATTTATTTATTCATTTACGTACATACAGACACACATGCAGAAAGACAATCATCATAAATACATACCTACATACATCCGCTCTCACAAACACACATGCATACATGCATACACACACACACACGTATAAATACAAACATGCATTAACTTCAGCGGTTGTGTGCCAGTAAGTTCTTCGTGAACAGCTTAATGTTCTTCTTTATGATTGTTTCACAAGCACTAGGAGGGAGGGTTGATTAGAACAAATTAGCAGTGGGCAGCGCAACATGTGTGCGCCACACTCCCAAGCCTTCACGACCATAACCTCTGAGTGGTTGTTGATACAAGAGAGATCAACAACAGAAGACAACTAAAAAGATAAATCTTAATATAGTCTTGACGTTTCACAGCTCAAGGAAAGACACACACACACACACGTAAAAAAAAAAATGTCTAATATCAAATATTTCTTCCTACAAGCAAAAATTTTGCTTCTCCTAAGAAGTTTGGATCATGTTTTAAAAGTGTAGTTCAGAATAAAACTTCATAAACTCTCTCAAATTCTCAAACACTTTCTTGCTCCCGAACTCGTGCGACGCTCCCCCGGCGAGAAAATAAAAATGAGGTTAAAAGTTCCAAAGGTTGTGAGAGAAGAGGAGGAGGAGGAGGAGGAGCAGGAGGAGCAGGAGGAGGCGGAGTCGGAGGAGGTGGAGGCGGAGGCTTGCCGGCCAGAGGACGTGTAAGGCCAAGACATATCTGGCCCATCGTCTGAGGTCCAACAATGTGTGTGGGGGTGACACTATCAGACCCCTGGGGGATGATAATTCTCCCCCACTCTCTCTCTCTCTCTCTCTCTCTCTCTCTCTCTCTCTCTCTCTCTCTCTCTCTCTCTCTCTCTCTCTCTCTCTCTTTTTCTCTCTCCCTGGACTTACCTCCCCATGGATCGTCTGGGGAGTAGGGGATGGAAGACTATGAATACCTTCGACCCCTCCTCTAAAGATCCTCCCCCCACCCCCCCAATAAATCCTCCTCCCTCGGAAACATCGAGGAGGACCCACCCCTGATGATGTCCTTGAGGATGCGCTCTTACCTCCCGACCTTGGCGAAGTCCTCCCCATTTATACCCCTTAGCGAGAGGCATTCCAACCATGTCCCCCCCCCCCCAACAGCAAGAAAGGCGTGGAGGTACGGTGAGTAGCCTTACTCTCGCTGTGATCTTCTCCAGGTCTCGTAAAACCAAATAATTTCGAATAAATATTAAATTTTTGAAGGTAATAATAATCCAGCTATAAAACAATATCTCTCATAAATCTTCGGTCGCGAACCACAAATTACTATAATTAATTTCTCATAGATAAGGCATCACTTCCCACAAGTTTTCATTAAAAATGCATTTTTACGAGGATATCGAAGCTGGTGTGTTGGCTAAGAACAGATCCTGACTCAAAAAGAGCCCGATAGAGAAAGTTTTCTATAATTATCACTACTACTATTAAACATATATATATATATATATATATATATATATATATATATATATATATATATATATATATATATATATATATATATATATATATATATATATATATATATATCCCTATCTTTCAAGTCTCAGTGTTGGGGTAATTTACCTTCGTGTTGACAGATTGGCGTCGTCAGGAAGCTTAAACTAGTGTAAACAGAGAGCTCGATGGTGCGTGAGCTCAGTGATGTGTGTGTGTGTGTGTGTGTGTGTGTGTGTGTGTGTGTGTGTGTGTGTGTGTGTGTGTGTGTGTGTGTGAGCGCCCAACGATGCATGAGCTCGGGGGAGTTATAAACATGTTATCATTACGGTGGAGACAGCAAGATCTGAGCTAGCTAGCCAGCCAAGGAGGGAGCGAGGGAGGGAGGGAGGGAGGGAGGGAGACTAGACAATGGCGGGATTAACATAACACGGCGGCCGCTGGCTCCCTGCCCCGGCGACACCAGGGTCCCTGCTTAGCTCCAGGTAGGACGTGCACCACTAAACTCGCTCCTCAAACCCACTATATATATACTGAAAGGATCACAATTGAGCGCGTGATCAAGTATATTCCTATGAGTCCACGGGGGAAATGAAACACGTTAAGTTCCCAAGTGCACTTTCGTGTAATAATCACATCAGGAGAGACACAAGAGAGAAATATAAGAGCCAGTTGATATACATCGAAGAGACGTAACTGGAACGCCATTTGGTCAATATATATGAGGCTGATATCACCAAATTGTGTTCTCATTGGATCAAACATAATTACCATATCACTAAACGTAGCTCTGATGTCATCAAACAAGACTCTGTCACCGATATGGCTATGATATCACCAAACATGGTCATGATGTCACCAAACACAGCTATGATATCACCAAACATAGTCATGATGTCACCAAACATAGCTATGATATCACCAAACATGGTCATGATGTCACCAAACACAGCTATGATATCACCAAACATAGTCATGATGTCACCAAACATAGCTATGATATCACCAAACATGGTCATGATGTCACCAAACACAGCTATGATATCACCAAACATAGTCATGATGTCACCAAACACAGCTATGATATCACCAAACATGGTCATGATGTCACCAAACATAGCTATGATATCACCAAACATAGTCATGATGTCACCAAACACAGCTATGATATCACTAAACATAGTCATGATGTCACCAAACACAGCTATGATATCACTAAACATAGTCATGATGTCACCAAACACAGCTATGATATCACCAAACATAGTCATGATGTCACCAAACACAGCTATGATATCACTAAACATAGTCATGATGTCACCAAACACAGCTATGATATCATCAAATATAGTCATGGTGTCACCAAACACAGCTATGATATCACTTAACATAGTCATGATGTCACCAAACACAGCTATGATATCATCTAGAAACAGCTGTGGTATCACAGATATCACAGAGCTTTCTCACCACCAAATATAACTTTGATATCATTACACAGAGTTTTGATATCATGAGAAATATAAATTAAATCAGAACCAGACTCTCCTCCTCTTCCATCAGAATCTCCTCCGCGTTTATTAGAATCTGATCCTCCAATCAGAATCTCCTCCTCTTCCATCAGAATCTCCTCCTCCTTAATTAGAATCTGATCCTCCCATCAGAATCTCCTCCTCCTCCATCAGAATCTCCTCCTCCTTGATTAGAATCTGATCCTCCAATCAGAATCTCCTCCTCTTCCATCAGAATCTCCTCCTCCTTAATCAGAATCTGATCCTCCCATCAGAATCTCCTCCTCTTCCATCAGAATCTCCTCCTCCTCCTCCTCTTTCTTCTGGTAGGCTGGAGAGCTGACTCTCAGGGTCCCGCCTCGCCACAACAGCAGTCGCTACGTAGGGACGAGATCTGGTCAAGTTATTCCAAGTCACGGACGATGCTACAAAAAAGGGAATCCTCTGTACTAATCTTAGAAGAGAAGCAGGACTTTACACCAGCAGCCTCACCGCCTCCCACCCAGCCTACCAGCCAGTTAGTCAACCAGCTTGCCAACCAGTCTACCAACCTACCATCCAGCGAGTCTCCCAGCCAGCTAGACAGCCTACCAATCAACCTTATAGTCAACCAGCTAGCTACTCAACCAGCCAGTCTACCAGCTAGCCTACCAATCAACCAGCCAGCCAATCTACCAGCCAGCCTACCAATCAAGCAGCCAGTCTACTAATCAACCAGCCAGCCAGCTTGACAGCCATTCAACCAAACGTCCTACAAGCCAACCACTCAGCCAGCCAACCTACCAGCCATCTAGCCAGCCAACCAGCGAAAAAAAAAAACCTACCAGCCATTCAACCAGACGTCCTATCAGCCTACCAGTCAACCAACCTGCCAGCCTACCATACACACAAAGGCTGTTGGTTCCCTTGGTCTCAGATTACAATGCTTTCTCTGTCAGATTGTATCTTCCTGTAGTTCGTGCCCGTATTTTCCTCGCTCGGCCGTTATGGTCGCCCTTATTTTAATCCAGTTTCTAATTTATTTTTTTTTTCTTCTATGTCAGGGTCTCGTTATTTCCATTCTTTATTCCTCTTATGTAGGGTCACAGGGGTCTGTATCATAGCTCTGGTCTTGGCGGATGACCACTACAGCTGCTAGCTCTCTCTGTTTTAGCTGTCTGTTTTAGCTGTCTGTTCCGTCGCTCAGTTTCTGGGGGGGGGAAAGCAAGTGTCTCTCAACGGTGGGTTATGCTCACACCTCGATGCTTCAACGGGAGTTCTGTTTGTTCCCGTTTCGTCCGTTAACTCTAATACTGGCCTCCTGTCTTATCCGTTACCTTGGCTTCCTATTCTCTCTCTCTCTCTCTCTCTCTCTCTCTCTCTCTCTCTCTCTCTCTCTCTCTCTCTCTCTCTCTCTCTCTCTCTCTCTCTCTCTTCCTCCTGTTATCAAGGATCGTGCCGACGTGCTCCAAGATCGTACCGTCGGGCTCAATGTGTATTATATGTAGATACCTTATGCGTCATAACTGTGTATTCATAAGGTATTCTGCCTCTTCTTCAACGCATCCTCATTCACATACATACACACACACACACACACACACACACACACGCACACACACACACACACACACACACACACACACACACACACACACACACACACACACACATCCTAGGCTTCCGTCTTCCTACAACATACATATAGCATCCTCTACACATAGACACTGCACGACGTGTGATAAGGCTCAAAGTCCCTCAATTCATTGCTTTGACTTTGGACCCAATACTCCGTGATTATACGTGCGGGACCATCCTTCTTCATTATATAGATTATAGGCATTATACGATGCCCATAATCCAGGCAAAACAATCGTAGCAAATTATTCAAACTTCAGCCCGGCGTTCTTATCTGAGGCCGATCTGTGTGCATTGATGGCTCCCGGGGGGCAAGTTGTTCTACTTGTCAGGGGCCACACACTACCTGGCCACGGGCCACACTTCCTGGCCACGGGCCACCTGGCCACAGACAACACTACCTGGCAACACTCCCTAGGCATGGGCCACAGGCAACACTACCAGGCCACATACCACAGCACCTGGCCACGGGCCACTCTAACACAGGAAACTTGACCTGGCCACGGCCCACCCGTCCCGGCCACGGGCCACACTGCATGGCAACGGACCACACTGACTGGACATGGGACACCTGGCCACGGGGCCTCACTACCTGGCCAATGCAAGAAAATCGTGGAGAGGCACAGTTGATTCCGATAACCCCCTTCTAACCCCCAGATCATCCACAGGCTACAGAGTGGATGAGGCCAACCTCATTAACACAAGGTATATACAACCTACCTCGAGTCTGTCAAGGGAAAACACAATCCCTTATAATACAGGAAATCACAACAAAATGCCGCAAAATCAGAATCAAATCCAAGTAATAAGAAAATTGGTTAAACGTGAGCGACATCACCATTGACCGCTGTTCATTCAGTAACTTCATCGACAGCAACATGCCCATCGACCAGTTACAGAAGGACCAAGACATGCCCCCTGGGAGATGCATAACTCGCGCAGGTGACGGCCCTTCGTCAGGCGGAGAGGAACGGCCTCCTCCTCCTCAAGTCTTCGTGTTGGAAGTTCCCTCTCTCTCTCTCTCTCTCTCTCTCTCTCTCTCTCTCTCTCTCTCTCTCTCTCTCTCTCTCTCCAGCAGGTCCGTCCGTCTGCCCGCCTCTTCCACCCCGTCGTATCTCCCTATGTCCACATTCCTCCCGCCCCCGTCCCTTAACTCCCACCCTTCCCCTCTCACTGGCCTACTACTACACCAGCAGCCAGGTCCTCCGGCAGAAGCCGCCGCTGCTGCTGCCGCGTCAGTAGCTAAGTAGAAGCTCTTGACACCTCATCTCTAACGACCCCTCGGATAAGACAGGTAATGACGCTGCGAGCTGGTCCCCATCTTGTCTTTATTCCCCCGTCCACCGCCAGATGTCCTCGTAATCCAAATGGCTGGAAGAAAACCGGGTCTCTTTCCTTTATTGGTGGTCACTTTTATCTCTAGGTTCCAAGCAACAGTGCCGCGGTAGTCGGACTGGTTCCAAGCACAGTGCTCAGAAAAAGCAGATTTTAACCTTTTCTTTTTTCTGTCTTCCGATCGAACAGAAATCTAAACTTTTGTTCGCTGTTAGTATAAAAGAATCCCTGTAACTTTATATATATATATATATATATATATATATATATATATATATATATATATATATATATATATATATATATATATATATATATATATAACGAGATAGATTAAGGATATTCAACCTCTGTACTCACTCATCCTTCTGTTCTGTGATATCGTGATGGAGGAATGAGGTCCAAAAGGGGTTTTCTGGGGTTCGTCCGTGGCAACCTGAACAGATGCAGAAAATCCTGCTCGAGAGAGCAATCGGTGTGGATTATTATCTGGGGGTTCTTGAAGGGCGTGTCACCGACGGCCACCACAATAAGGATTTATGGCCCCAAACCTGTGATTGATCTCGTTTGCGTCGACCCACCAATCAGCGCAGAGAGAGAGAGAGAGAGAGAGAGAGAGAGAGAGAGAGAGAGAGAGAAGTAAGGCATCAAATCACATGAAGATATTGTTTCAATACGTCTCTCTCTCTCTCCCGCGCCAGCCTTGACCACAGACTATGGCAGTTCGCAACATTCCCTCCTGAAAGTCCCGTCGTCGGATTCACAAGAGTACTCCGGCGGGAGGCGAGGCGAGGAGGGAGAGAGAGAGAGACGCCCTCACCCCACTTCCCCCTTATCAGGACTCGGTGAGAAGAAGGGGGTTAGCGTCGCCCGTGCCCCTAGAGCCAGCGACTTTACGACTCCCGTTCCTGATTGATCCAGTTTACATGAATGTGGCAATCAGTAGGACGGTATCTGGAATGAGCCGAAGCAGCGGAATAAAATCGTGGCGAGGGAGGGAGGCTGGCTGCTGGGTTGATATTGCAGAGGAGGGCGGGGCGGGGCGCGGGGGGAGAACGCTGTAGGGGCGGAAGCTTGGTGGGGGTGGGGTTGGCTGGCTTTCGGATCAGGGGTAAGATACGCTGGTGGGAGGGAGGGGTCAGGGCAGCTGGGGGAGGAGTCTCATGCAGACAGACAGTGATCAAATGGGTGGGTGTGGAGGAACCTAACATTAACCCCTGGAGGATTCTCACCCCAGGATAATGCCTTACTTGCGTAGAGAATAAGGACGTGGTGCTATGAGGTCCCTGGCTGGCTTCCTGCAGTGGGCGATGGTCCTTCGGCAGCCAGGGACACGGTAGAAGCATGAGGGTCTGACCCTTAAGGACCTTTTACATCTTTGTCTACGTTTGATGTCATTATTAGCGGCGCATCACCAGAGGAATATCTTCAGACATGGTTCTATTTCCTGTCAAGTCGAACTTTCCGATTGTTAAGACAGAGACAGACGAACGGAGAGACAGGCATACACAACCATCTTCACCAATCGACCAGCAACCATCATGATCCACTTCCTACCACCATTACCACCACCCACAGCCACCAACCATCAACCTAAACCAATACAACCAAAATCCCAAAAGTTAAGAGAAGTCTGACGATCTAAAGAAATGAAGAAATAAGGGAAAATGAAAATGAAAAAGAGAAACGAAATAGAAAGAAAATGTGTGAGAGAGAGAGAGAGAGAGAGAGAGAGAGAGAGAGAGAGAGAGAGAGAGAGAGAGAGAGAGAGAGAGAGAGAGAGAGAGAGAGAAGAAAAAGACAACCGCTGGGACTGGATTAGCACCCCTTTGGCTTATCACGCGCACTAAATGCTGGTGATGAGAGGCGAGGAGGGGGGAATTCTTCTCCTCATGGCTGGAGTACACGCGATGATAGGCAACCAGTCCTTGGGGTCCTTTATCTGGGTGGGTCACTCGGAGGTGTATCGTGGGGCCGCTATCACGACGACCCCCGGTACCTGCCGATCCCCTGCAATGTGTAGCAGCGACCCTGTTATCGTCATAATTAATGCCACGATAACCAACAAATGAGCAGCGGCAGGGGTCTGTTTGCCCTGCTCTACAGCCGTCACTGATTGACTGACTGACTGACTGACTGACTCTCTCTCTCTCTCTCTCTCTCTCTCTCTCTCTCTCTCTCTCTCTCTCTCTCTCTCTCTCTCTCTCTCTCTCTCCGGAGGGGAAAAAAGAGAAAATAATCGAAACAATGTCTCACTTGCTCGATAACTGGAGACGTTTGAGACGCCAAGGGTGGATTGTTGGTCCACTCTCAATGGTATTAATGGGAGGAAGTGGGTGGGTCAGGGGAATGGGGGAGTTTGATCTATATCCCGTATAGTAAGTGATAAAGAGGCTTTGTAAGCGACAATGTTCTATATTGAATGAGGCTACTCCACGTAGCAGTACGATTCAATGTATAATGCTGGGCCATAAGAGATATAAAGTATGTTCAATAGGCATTATGATACAATGATGGAGTAGAGATAACGGGTAACACATTACGATATGTGACGACAGAACGTAAGGCATACAACGTTACAACAAGTCTATCTCACACAATGATGCATAAAGATATCCCTTAACATATAACACTATGGCAGATCTGTGATACCGAATGACGTATAAGGACATCCTGTGACGTATCTGTGACGCGAGAGCACATTCGTTAAGGACGCGTCAGGGTTGCTACGTATGGATGACGTAGGGAACGGGCGGGATGTGTCACTCCCACATTCCGATCCCGCAGATACGATCCTAATCTCTTCCACGCCCGATTTCGGCTGTCTGAGGACCCTCACGTCAGCCGCCGACAGAACTGGATGCGACAGAACAGGTTTGGCTAATTAAGTTACGGAGGGAGGTGTGGGGGGGTGACTCTTTAATCTCAACTATGCTTCTCTTAGACGTAAAAATTGGATGATAGAACCACTGATTACTAATGACTCTTCGCGTTGTAAATTAAGTCGGTTTCCCGGCTGAATCTGGCAGTTCGAAGGGGGAGTGTAAAAACGCGGCGATGAGGAGGCAGAGGAGGGTTAATGAAGCCGTAGGGGTGGTGTGATAGGTGTCGCAAATGGACAGAGGGAGAAATCCAACTCGCCGGAGTGACATGTCCGGGTGTAGTTAGTGTCCGTGGCGGTGTCTGGGTGAGTCCTGGTCTCACCTGCGGCAATCACTCGTTTACTTTACGGGTGAGGGCGAGACAAGGTGACTTTACTTACCACTTGATCCCCCAACACCAAGACTGAGGACGTGAGCTTCCAATAACAGTGGCGTGTCTTCCCTGAGGGAGGGCCGAGTCCAGGTCGAGAACATGACTGCTCTGAGCTCACCTCTGGGTCATTTTCGGGGCTCCCTCCTCCACTTTGATCCATAACAATGACCTCTGATCTTAAAACGCTCAGCTCAACGCTTCACTATCTCGATGAACTCAAGTTTCCCAGTGATGTAAGCTCCCCAGGTATCCTCCTATCCAGGTATGGGGTTCATCTGTCCCCATGAACATGGTCGCAATATTTTCGGATACTCCTACTAGTCTTCTGGGTCATTTGTGTTTAGTGCCGGACTGAGGGACGGAGATGGAAACCCGGGCAGCAACACAGAGCTATAGTGGGTGATGCAGGGAGGCAGTGGTAGCCCAGGGCAAGGTATTGCTGGAGGGGAAGGATTGTGGTCTAGAGAAAAGGTCAAATGACTTAGGGGGAGGTGTTGGAGGCTGGCTTGGCAGAGGTCCCGCGGCGCTGGTGAAGGTGCAGGAGGCGAGGCAGCCGTCCCGAAGGATGTCATGGCAAGCGGGTCTCGAGGAGCTTCTATAGGAGAGGAATGTAACCCGTGTCTCGGTCCTCTGTGCTGCAGGGAGCCGTGGGACCGTGGGTCACAGAGTGGCCACAGGTCAGTCACAGAGAAGTTACAGGTAAGTCACAGAGTAGTCCTAAGGTCAGTCACAGAGTGGTCAGAAGGGCAGTCACAAAGTGGTCACAAGATCAGTCACAAAGTGGTCACAAGGTCAGTCACAAAGTGGTTACAGAGTGGTTGCCAGGGAGAATTCTTCCTCCCCCAGGTAGCCTGCGCTCTTTACATACCTGGTTCACCTTTTCCCTTCTTGGTCACATCTCATCAGTGCTCCCATTCGTTCAGTTGTCACACCCAGCTCGTCTCCTTCAGTACTCTCTCTCTCTCTCTCTCTCTCTCTCTCTCTCTCTCTCTCTCTCTCTCTCTCTCTCTCTCTCTCTCTCTCTCCTATAAATAAAATAAAACTTGTTTTTAGTCGACTGTTAATAATCATACAAAGAATCTTCATTTATCAAAGAATATTTTATATGATACATTATATATATATATATATATATATATATATATATATATATATATATATATATATATATATATATATATATATATATATATATATATACATATATATATATATATTCTTCTCAACCAGAGCGCATTTCAAAAATTCATCATCAGAAATTCAACAGACATACCTTTGAAGTTTATGTTATAAATATTTCAAAGCGGAAATTACCCTTAGTTTCTTTGTAGAATTCAACGAATTGTCTCTTAAAGCTTACCGAACTTTTACATCGTCTCATACAACCGTGTTATCTTTAATCAAAATACGTAGATGAATAACATCTACTCTATTTGTCTTCCCTGAAGCAGCTAAGATATCTTAAAGATAACATGTCCAACATGTCAATGTACGGTTTAGCTATGTAAGTTTACACATTTACGTGTTACGTCACTCTGCAATGAGAGATGATGATTAACAACGTGATAAACAACTACTGACTGTTGTAAATGGAAAGGTGTTGTATCTTTTAACTGCCGTTGACCGGTTATCATCCTCCAGGAACTAGTAAGTACTGGGGGATGACGTAATCCTATTTAGCAACGACAAAACAAGACATGTGTCCAATTCTCAAACTAACTGACACTTGGGTCAGGTGTCCTGGAGAAGGAGACTCGTCAATATGAAGAATATCAGGTCAAACCACTTCACTGGAGCTTAACCTTTGACCCATCAAGAATCACAAACGCCGGTTTAGAAATAGGCCAGACTTGCTAACGATGTACAAGACGAGTCTACGGCGACGGAGACTATTAACGACCCGGATTGACCTCATTAGGGCGACCCGTAACAGCCCCGCAGAGACAGTCGTCTCCCCCACCCACTCGTTTAGAGTACCTGGGTCATTAGAGGTCGCGGGGTTGTGTTAACCTGCCGCGGGTCGTTTGTAAGGAGGGAGGTCACTAGGCAAGGCAAGGGAGTGGGTGGTTCTGTCATATAGTTTTATGCTGGGGGGAGGAGAGGAGGAGGAGAAGGAGGAGGAGGAGGAGGAGGAGGAGGAGGAGGAGGAGGAGGAGGAGGAGGAGGCCGACTCATGATCAGGGTCAGTCTAGTCTTCATTAATCTCTTTCCCACGTTCTCATTACCTGCATTACAGTTATATAAGTAAATATGCACAGAAACCTTGACCCTACATCAGAGAGGTTTCATGGTATAAGTATTTAAGTGATACGAAGATGATAACATGAAGATATGATGTTTTACGTTCATCATACGTTTCATGGTATAAGTATTTAAGTGATACGCAGATGATAATATAAAGACATATTGTTTTACGTTCATTAAACATGATATTCCTACTTACAGTATTACAATATGGAGTTTGGCTGCGTCATCATGATGAATTTCTCGACACCTCTGCTTTACCCATTGTGCCTTACACACCACCTCCCTAACCTCCCCATTCCCCTACCACCACCTTCTCCCTATACCTTCCCCAACTCCCCCCCCAAAAAGACCCATCCATCCCCATATATCCATTCACCCCCAACAGTCTACAAGCATCCATGCACCCCACTAGTCAACCTCTAATCTTCCCTTACTTACCAAGCGCCCCACCCCATGACCACCTCTCCCATTATCACCCCGGCGCGAGAGACGGACGGCGGCATCTGGGGGTCAAGGGGTCACGGGAAGGTCAGCGCACGGTTTGTGCTCAGGTAATATCAGGTCAAAGTCCTCAGGGGTATTACTGTATCCTCTCGAATTCGCTCTTTCAATTTTGCGTCAGAGATATTTATTTCCCGATAAATAATGTCAAAGATATTCATTTACCGATAAATAATGACAGATATTCATTTACTGCTCAATAACCAGTGTATTTACGGTTGGTAACTTGAATATAGAACTTGTATATGGCAAAATTGAAAGAATTTTAGATTCGTAAAAAAAAGTAATTTGCTCTACTGTGCATCGAAGATAATGGAGTTTGCTAATATATAGCATAGGATAGTATAATCAATAGTAATCTGCTGGTATATGCTATAGTATAAACCCAATAGATACTAGGAAACATAATTGGCTATAACCGAATATAGCAGTGTCAAAATACAGCTTTTTTAGGCTCCGACTGTACGAGATTATACACAACGGCCTAATATATATATATATATATATATATATATATATATATATATATATATATATATATATATATATATATATATATATATTCTGCTCAGTATTCAAAATTTTCAGTAAACTTCAACCTTAAAAGAGAAAATGTACAACAAATAATCTAATCACATACACGTTAGAAATTAGCGGCCATGAATTTGGTACAGTAAACTTATTCTATGACAATTCTATAGTTTTATGACTTTTTCTAAGGAAAAAAGTTATTCAGTAATAGCTACACAGACACGTAATCTGAGTGCATGCACACACTCACGCACGCACGCATGCATATAAGAAGGACGGGTCAAAAGTATCTGTACCTCTGCGAGAGCCAAGCAAGAAACTATAATTAGGTTGGAGAGATATACACGTGAGGGGGGGTAAAAAAGAGAAGCTATTCCTTTTGCACCCTCACTGATTCGAACGCGAACGATCATTGATTCAAACACAACCGATCACTGTTTCGAACACGACCGATCACTGATTCAAACACGACCGACCACTGATTCGAACACAACTGATCACCAATTCAAACACAACCGATCACCGATTCAAACACAACCGATCACTGCTTCGAACACGACCGGTCACTGCTCCGAACGCAACTGACCCAGACGCAGATATTTCAACATGCCTCATTTTTTTCTTTTCTTTTTTTTTCCCAGTTTTATCCGGCCGTCTGACATTTCTCACGCACGAGAAGGTATCCTGTTATCCGACTCTGGCTCACGCCTGACGTATCCGGCCGAGATATTCGTGAACAGGCTACGACGCCTTCGGGAAAATATGGACCCAATTAGACTTATGATTATAGCCTGGCCCAGGCTCATGTACTGGGATTGAGAAATTGGGGGACCTGGAGGGGTAATTAGCCTTTACCTGCAATTTATTAGCGAGTGTATCCATCGAACAATTTGTTGTCGAGATCAGGGGAGTGGAGAGAGAGAGAGAGAGAGAGAGAGAGAGAGAGAGAGAGAGAGAGAGAGAGAGAGAGAGAGAGAGAGAGAGAGAGAGAGAGAGAGAGAGTCCAACCAGTTCTCCCTGAGAGATACGGCGAGACTTAAATACACGGTGAGAGTAAGAGAGAAAAAAAAGAGTGAACCAAAGATAACACTAACGTGAGTGTGTGTGTGTGTGTGTGTGTGTGTGTGTGTGTGTGTGTGTGTGTGTGTGTGTGTGTGTGTGTGTGTGTGTGTGTGTGTGGCGTCCTAGCTTCGTCTCTTCGTTGTATATCAAGTGAGTTATATTTCTCTCTTGTGTCTCCCCTGATGATGTGATTATTACACGAAACTGCACTTGGGAACTTACCGTGTTTCATTTTCCCCGTGGACTCATAGGAATATATATATATATATATATATATATATATATATATATATATATATATATATATATATATATATATAATTTATTCACCTTCTCTTTACTGTAGACATAACATCTGGGAAACTCACTTGAGCGATTTGGTACACGCAGCCGACCATCTTTATTATTGCTATAAAATTGGAGGGGAGTTTTATGACCTTTCCCTTGAAATAACAGGTCGGTGGATCAAAAAAATGGCCGGCATCTTTTCCTTCCCTTTCTGACTGGGTCAAAAGGAGCCGACTTCCCCCCCACACAACACCAGGGGTTTTATTCCAGTTGATACAAGACAAACGGTGAGCGGGAGAGGAGAGACCTTTCTCCGCCCTACTGGGGAAAAAAAAAAACTTAGAAAGTCATAAAGGCAAAAAGAGAAAGTCAGAAACTCACTCTCTCGTTCATTTTAAGGAGGAGGAGAAATAGGGTATCTTTTTTTCTTTTCTCATTTTTTTCGTTCAGGAGATAAGTGAGTGAGTAGTAGGCTTGGGCCTTCGAGAGTATGACTTACACACACACACACACACACACACACACACACACACACATACACACACACACATACATACACACACACACACACACACACACACACACACACACACACACACACACACACCTACCTTACCCCACTTATGTATCCCTCAGGACGCTTACTCTCTCTCTCTCTCTCTCTCTCTCTCTCTCTCTCTCTCTCTCTCTCTCTCTCTCTCTCTCTCTCTCTCTCTCTCTCACACACACACACACACACACACACACACACACACACACATTCGCTTTTATTTCCCTCTTCCACACCTCGTCATCCCTCGTCGTAGTGACACACCTGCTTACGATCCGAATCCCACGTGAAACTGGTCCTGCTTCAAGAACATCAGAGTAAAGAGAAATTATTCTCATAGACCATCGTCCTCACTTTGTGATCAGTCTCGTGTCTGGGATCATCGAACACACCTTGTGATCAGTCTCATGTCTGTGATCATCGTACACACTTTGTGATCAATCTCATGTCTGTGATCATCGTACACACTTTGTGATCAGTCTCATGTCTGTGATCATCGTACACACTTTGTGATCAATCTCATGTCTCATGTCTGTGATCATCGTACACGCTTTGTGATCAATCTCATGTCTGAGATCCCACTTGTAAATAAGATATGAGGAAAACATATGTAAAGATTAAAATATTCATGTTCCTCAACTCTCGAAAAAAAAAATATCATTTTATATCCACTTTAATCGCAGGAAAATGGAACTGGATAAAAAGAGAGGAGAAAATCCCTCGGTAATCCAGATTGTCAACGGAACCTCGTCAAATATAGTCATACATGACTTCCTCTATATCCAGTGTGCTATCAACATCTATAAATGACCATAGCTAACCCTGGCCCAGCCGGCGCGCCCTTGTTATGAGGACGTTGGGGATGCTAAGTTATGATATGGGGTATCCATACGGTCAATGGGATTCGACCAGGGATTCACGCACCCAGTCAGTCACTCAACTTGCTCCGTGGACATGTAGTGCGCATCGTGTGTACTGCCGGGATGACGAGGCTTCTTCCTGCCACTGCTACTTTGTACCGCTGGTAATATGTTTACTGCTAATGCTTCTTCTGCCACTTCTACTGCTGCTTTCGCTACTACTACTACTACTACTACTATAACTACTTATTTACTACTACTCCTCCTACTACTAACACTACTGTTACTGCTGTTGTAATTTCTACTAACTCACTAGTACATTCAGATTATGACGAACAGGACGCCACTAACTTCATCATGCAACATGTCTCTTTATTTACGTCGTCTAATTCATACTTCAGTGAAACTTCTCTTGTATCCATTCTAAGCCTGGCCTCCGTAACGACTTCGGTCGTTAACTGAAGTCTTTATCATAAGGGAAATAATAAGAAAAGAGGAATGACTGACCTAAAAATCAATCAAGGTTCACAGCCATCTCTATATTCTGTACCACCTAAAGCATTATCAAGAAAGATTTCATATCTTCCCTACATCATGCGTTGATTAAATCTCAAGGTTCATTTTCTGTCGTCTGTCTCTACTTCCATTTTCATAAGAATGTATATGCTATGTACAGAAGTATCATACGTCTGGCAGTGGTAAATCGAACAGCCAGCTGGCCTCACCAGCCGGGCCGGCACCACGACTCAACTACAAAACTGTCGTACCGCCAGACAGGAAAGTCAAAGCCTATACCTTAAATTCACTTAGCCTTACAGTGCTACTAAGCATGGTAATCTTGTGAAAGACCTACCGCTTCACTGGAGTAAATGAAATGGACAATCATCAAATATATACAGAGGCACATAATGTAAACTACAGACTCAATCCTCTCTTGCACTTCCCTTACATATTACTAACAGCTCGTGTTATATTCTTTACACTTCCCCTCTTCAGCATGTATTGTTCTCACACTTTTATATCTCTTCTTATTCACACAGCGTATTTCTTGCTCAGTATCTGGAATATTCTCCATTTCTCTGCTTCATTTTCTCGTTAATCACATCTATCAAATTCTTTAAAACATCACTGACGCTGTTTTCTTCTGGCTCGTCACCAAATATAGTTCGCTTCTTATCTTCCTTCATTCAGTCTTCCTTCACAGTCGGTTGCGTGCTTTGTGATATCATTAGTCTCCAATTCATTCTTTACTTCCTTCGTGAAGTTTTCACGAATCATCTTCCGGTACCCATGACCATCCATTTACTCTCTCTCTCTCTCTCTCTCTCTCTCTCTCTCTCTCTCTCTCTCTCTCTCTCTCTCTCTCTCTCTCTCTCTCTCTCTCTCTCTTTTTCCTCTCTCCTACGCACCTGCCCCACCTGCGTCGCTCTGGACCCAGGCTGCTATCACTAAACTTTTTCCCCCGCCTCCCTCACGCTTCCCAAGCAGAAGTTCATTCAATCCTGGTCTTACCTCCTCCCCCTCCGCCTCCCTCCTCCTCCTCCTCGGTGCTCCTCACTGCACCTCTCCGTCTCGCTGCTTCGCTCTTCGGATCCAGTTTTCGCTGTCTTCTTACTTTCTCGTAACTCGAGAAATCTATCTCATTAGACTCTCTCTCTCTCTCTCTCTCTCTCTCTCTCTCTCTCTCTCTCTCTCTCTCTCTCTCTCTCTCTCTCTCTCTCACACCCATGGGGAGGCTGTGTCACTGGGAGTACACTCTCGTCAAAGACTTCTTCACTCCAAAGGCGTCTACATTTTCCTGCCACTGTAAGTAGCACAGCACTGGGCTCAGGAGCCTTTATAAAAATCCTGAGTAACACGAAGACTCTTTCACAGAAATAGGTCTTGGAGTAATACAGAGAGAGAGAGAGAGAGAGAGAGAGAGAGAGAGAGAGAGAGAGAGAGAGAGAGAGAGAGAGAGAGAGAGAGAGAGAGAGAGTCTCTTCCTGAAAGCATGAATGAATAAGTTGGTTACTAAAGATAACGACGGGTCATTCGTGACTGTTAGTGACAGGATGTAAATGTTTAAGTCTGTGTCAAGAGATAACATAGATAACACTCATTTCTGATGGTCGTACTCACAGGAAAAAGATCTTTACTGCCATAGACATAGACCTAATCTAATTCAAAAAAAAGGAATACAGAAAGCTGGCGTATCTAACGTGGGTCATCCCTTCTAGCCTACGCTTTTGATAAATGTCAAAATAAAGGATTATGTGACGAGGATGACCCACTCAAACGTCAGATTATGCTACAAGTAGATGAAATTACTACTCATTACGAAAAAGGTTCTTGAAGGAACTCGCAACCCTAAGGAAAAGGTTCGAATCTTGTAAGTTATTTAGGAATTTAAGAAAAGGTTTCACGTGTTGAAGCCAACTCAAAAATTTTAAGTAAATGTTCAAGCGCCACAAAAAAATATCACGATTTTAAAAACTGGATTTAGTGCTCTAAAAAAATGACAAAATTTCAAAAAAGCTTGTGGGTTTTTTAAAAGTTTTTGGGAATAAAAAAAAAAAGAAGAAATTTAGTATTGAAAATTCTGCGATTAAAAAAGAAGGAAAAGTGTCTGGTACTGTTACAAATCCAGGAATATAAAGAAAATGTTTTGGTGTTGCTCTGAGTAAGGAGGTCGCCTCAGCCCTCCTGCGGAGCGTAATTCCAGTGAGGTCCTAGTGATGAACCCACTCCCCCCACTCCATGTGTCCTAACCCCACTCCCCCCACTCCATGTGTCCTAACCCCCTCCTCCCTCGATGTGTCCTAACCCCCCCCCCCCACTCCATGTGTCCTGGAATTGGGTGCTGACGCTTCTAAACGCGGGAACCTGCGGGCGTGTCGTCCCGAGTGTTAACTAAACAAGTAATTAAGGTTTGCTAAGTACAACTCATGCCGAGGGAGGAACAAAAATAATCTACACCGTTAATTAGAAGGAGGAGGAGGAGGAGGAGGAGGAGGAGGAGGAGGAGGAAGAAGAGGAGGAGGAGGAGGAGGAGGAGGAGGAGGAGGAGGAGGAGGAGGAGGAGGAGGTGCGAATGGGAAAGTTATATTAAGGGGGAGAGGGTTATCACACCATGGTCACTGGGGTGTATACTAATGAAAAGTCAATCATATGAGAGGAAAAAAATACGGTTGTCAGTATTTCTCGCGTCTCCTGACTACTCTATATAATTTACATAACACACACACACACACACACACACACACACACACACACACACACACACACATACACCCCGACCGCTCTAGGGGGGGGGGGGGGAACACCTGGGTTGGGTGACGGCCGAATAGCAATAGCGACAACCTAGACTACAGTTTTTCTAAGCCTGATGTGAGGGAATCTTCCAGCTGTATAACTGATGAGAGAAATGAAAACTCTGAAGATGTTTGGTATAAAAGACTGAAGACGTTTAAGATAAAAGTTGAAGACGTTTGAGGTATAGACTGAAAACGTTTACTGTAAACATTGAAAACGTTTAAGCTAATGACTGAAGACGCTTAAGATGAAGCTAGAAAACTTTGAAAATAAAGACTGAAAATGTTTAAGATAAAGATTGAAAGCGTTTAAGATAAATACAGAAGATGTTAAAGATAAGCACTGAAGATATTCAAAATAAAGTTTAAAGATATCATAGATAAAGACTGAAAAACGAAAAACGCGAACATTTAAGACATACGAAGACTGAAAACATAAGATCAATAATGAAGACGTATTATGAAGACTGAATAAATATGAGATAAATATTGGAGAGAAATCTCTCCTGATTTTTGCAGTTTTTACAACGTATCTACGCTGAACGTAAGGCAAAAAAAAATTGGGGAATCTCAATATTTTCTCTTGCGTAGCTAATAAGGTAATTCTAGCTTAGCTATTGACCAAAAATTCTGCTGATCCTACCTCCACTTTATTCCTTTGCATATGGAAGAATTTTCAGTGTAAGATTAAGCCCAAAGAGAATTAAAAAAAATATATTCGACGTTAAGATGAAAGTACAGACAATACTGACAATGATATCAGAACGACTACTACTACTACTACTAATACTGTTAAAACAATAATAATAATAATAATAATTATAATAATAATAATAATAATAATGATAATGATAATAATAATAACAATAATAATAATAATAATAATAATAATAATAATAACAATAATAATGATAATAATAATAATGATGATGATGATGATGATGGAGCCTCATCAAAGCAACAAATGGTTAAGGCAGAACATATCGTGAAGAAAGGAACCTAAATTCGAGCAACGTTTGGACAGTACTGGTGAGTGGGTCCTCCGGTACTATAAACGTTTGTTCAGCTGTTCAACAGACGCACTAGGGGCACAAAGCCAGTACCGAAAGTACATATTTCGAGACATTTGCCAACGTTTGTTTAAGGATGATAGCGTTGTTAATTCAACAACAGGTCTGATGAGAATGTAAGAGAGGAACATTTGTGAATGTTATTATACAGGTTAAAATGTATGTATGAGAGGATTCTCTGTTAATGCTATCTAGCAGAATGTTAATTATGTGAACATGTAAGACAAGATTACACGTTAACCTAACCTAACAGGATGTTGATGGAATGTAATGCTATCTAACAGGAATTTTAGATGATCTAAAGGGATTTCCTGTTACTGTTATTTAACAGGAGGTTCATGATGATAATTTCGACAGAAGGTTTGATGGGGACGTAAGAGAATATTCTCTGTACTCGAGAGGACGATACCAGTTATTTATGTTGGATAAATTGATTATCCATTTCGGTCAATGTGTTACCCTCGCAGCAATGGAAAGATCTTCATAATTTCTTACGAGTAATCGTGGGGGGTCTAATCTCTCTCTCTCTCTCTCTCTCTCTCTCTCTCTCTCTCTCTCTCTCTCTCTCTCTCTCTCTCTCTCTCTCTCTCTCTGCAGTGGTGCTATTATCAGCGACCACTTTCCATCATGATCTTAGTTAACGTCAGTTCACTCCAACATGATGCAGGAAAGGTGTTGGCACACACACACACAATACTCAACATACCGCTGCATTATACAGCACTATGTACATACAGCATCAAGCACAGGTAGATGAACTGAGCTGTAAGATTACAGAGATCACAGGAGACAAGCGTGTCCGCTTGAGAGAGGCAGTGTTTCATCTCCTGGCCAAACTCCGTCACACCTGCCTGGTAATGAGAAACAGGTGAGGCTAGGAAGAAGCCATCTCCAGCCCTTCCCATTGCATTAACCTTATCTGTGTCTATCTCTCCTCTTCTCCACTTCACAGGCACGCTCTATGTCCCCTCCCCCCAGCAAGATAAGCTATCACCTCAGTCCATCGCTTCTCTCTAGAGGCATTCGCGCCTGCCTCGGTCCGGAATTTTAAATTTGTTTTGGATGCATCAGTTAATTACATCTCCTACTGTATCTTTCTCCCCTACTCAGGGTTCCATGGATTAAAGATGAGCGGCACTTTAAGGGCAATTAATTTCTTTTCTTTTTTCTATTAAGTGCCATATCACGATTTCTGGCACTTCCATACAGATATGATAACTAAATGTTGTACTGAATGGCATTCTTCATGATTAGAAACGGATTAAAGGCTTCAAATAACTGAGAAAGACTTAATATCTGGTGTAAGGCAAACCATCTTTTTAATATTCCTGAGCCAGTCACCGCGCTCGTTGGGACGTTAATCACTGGTAGTCTAAACCTACTTAGCACAAGTTAACGACGTCTAAGCTAACGAAATACAGAAACACTAAACCAGATATAACAACCCGCCTCAACCAGCCGTAACTATCCAAGAATTAGTCCACTTAAAATGGCCATGAAATTTTTGCCAACAACAGACAAAGACCCTCACTCACTGTCATATGAGAGAATCGAACCCCTTGTCCTCGAAATGCGAGACTAGAGCGATAACTGAGCGAGCGAACGGGTGCCTGCCGACGACGCTCTGCTGTCTGGGCTACAAGCAGGGTTCATGTGAGGACAACTTGACCCTCCTAGTCTTGGGTAACCAAGTCGCGAAGCCACGAGTTCTTGAGCAAGATGGTACAACCTTTGACCACGAGGGTACGACCCCTGAGCAAGATGGTACAACCTTTGACCACGAGGGTACGACCCCTAAGCAAGATGGTACAACCTTTGACCACGAGGGTACGACCCCTGAGCAAGATGGTACAACCTTTGACCACGAGGGTACGACCCCTGAGCAAGATGATACAACCTTTGACCACGAGGGTACGACCCCTGTGCAAGACGGTACACTACAACGCCTGAGCGCGACGGTACGACCATTGAGCAAGACGGTACGACCTTTGAGTACGATAACACGATCATTGGATATACTGTGAGTGACCTTTCATCCAAGCACTAAGGATTAGGTCACAGCCCAGGTCATCATAACTAAGGGTCGTACCATCGTGCTCCAGGGTCGTACCATCGTGATAAAGATGTTAACCACTACCTTCATTCAACCTACCAGATCAAACAACTAAATAAGAGAGACACAGCTTTACGTACTATTCATAATCAAAATATATCCACAACGTTCTCCTCCCGGTACTGAAATATTTACGACACTCTATTCCTTTACCTTTGAAAATGTTGACCCTAGAATTCTGTCACCAGATGAATTAGCTTAAAAAGAAAATCCCCAGCCTGCCGCCCTACACATCCTACACTGTGGCATCACTACACACTTATTTACCAACCGTCACTACACACTTATTTACCAACCGTCACTACACCCTTATTTACCATCCGTCACTACACTCTTATTTACCATCCACCACTACACCCTTATTTACCATCCGTCACTACATACTGATTTACCATCCGTCACTACACACTTATTTACCATCCGTCACTACATACTGATTTACCATCCGTCACTACACCCTTATTTACCATCCGTCACTACACACTTATTTACCGTCCACCACTACACCCTTATTTACTACCCACCGCTACACACCCATTGTAGCTTGTAGCCCAACCTACACTCCTGCATGAGTCAGTGACGAAGTGTGTGTGTCCCCCCCACACGCTTTTTCTCTCGCTTCAGGACTCGTTACTGCCCTATCTACGCCCTATCTAAGCCCTACCTATACCTTAGCCAAGGCTAATTAGTGTCAGGGGTACCGCCCGCTAGCCACCTCCCTTCAATTCACTCGATAACCTGTGCAAGTGTGAAGAAATCTGTCTGATCGATCGCATTTCACAGCTGTCTAAGTTTGACGTGATCTTCAACGCTTCTTTCGTTGTTTGTTTCGAAGAACCGAGCCCAGAAATAGTGAAGGCGGTGAGAATCCTCATCTACGTGTTCTCTAAAGGATATACGAGTGAATCCTACAAGCCCCTGCGTCTCGCCAAGTACACAAAATGTTCATCTACATTCTTTGGTATACCTTCATCCCATCCACACCATCTTGCCGCCTTCACCTCGTCAGTAAACTCGGTTTACCGTCGCATCTACCGGGCCAGGTAGACTTCCTTTCTTCCCCCTGTGAAGCGGGTAGATTCCTCCCCCTCTTCCTGAACCATCAAGTGTATGCTTTTCCTGGCCACACTCCCCTCCTCCACCTACCTCTCTCTTTCTTGTATACACAGCCTCATCCAGTGTGTGTAAAGCTCCCTCTGCCTCCCTCCTCCCTCGCCAGGCCCTCTCCCTCTCTCTCCCTCTCTCTCCTCCCCTACATGCATACTTTATCCCCTCGTGTTTGTAATAATCTCTCCCCCGCCTTTCCTACCTGCGCCTCACCTGCCTCGTTCTCAGGTGCCTTCCCTAGTTATCCTAAATGTTCTTCGCCTTAGGGCTTAATCCCCCTTCACTCCTCCTGAGGAGATGCAAACCTGATTTATATATGTCTTTATATCTATGGCTACGGTCACCGACAAAACTTCTCATCGATATCAGGCTTGGAATGAAATATAAAAAAAAGCAAAAGAAACGGAAACGTGAGGAAAGAGGAGGAAAAATACTCTGAGTTTGGGAGTGGATGACTGGTCGTGGGTGTTAGGAGAAACACGAGAAGGTAAATCGTTCCAAAGCTAAGCGGTTAAAAGGAAAGAAATAAATATCACAACGACTTGTTACAGACACTTCCATCGTCATTTATTGATCAGAAATCGGAGGAAATGATGTATTACCAGCTGTAAAAGCTCCCTTTCTTTACTATTCCGTACGTGATCAGTTGTTAATTTTTTTTCTTATCTGAAAATCAAAGAACGGTTTGTGATCTCACATGGAGGCGAAGACTTCCTGATCACAAATCAATTTCCACTCCTCCTCCTGCTCACTGTCTGTCCCCGTTGTTGATCTTCCGCTCTCTCAATACTCAGAGATCGTTTTTCATTAGCTTGACAAACAAAAAATGCAATTACAACCCTTCTCATTCTTCTTTCTATCTTCCTCTCACTCTCTCTTCCCATTTTTTTAGGGGGACCAAGCTGCTTGCTTTCCCTCCCCCCCCCTCTCTCTCTCTCTCCGTCTCTCTCTCTCTCTCTGCCCCTTCCCCAACGAGGCACTGCTACGCCTGTTCGAGGGGCTACTCAAACTTTCATGCTGCCCTTTGAGCCCCCTAAATGTGTTTGGTGAGCCCCGAGGGAGATAAGGAGTGAGAGAGAGACAGAGAGGGAGCGAGAGGGCAAGGGAGGGTTTGATGTGCCCTGGATGAAGAGCTCTACCAGGTCTCTCCAACTGAGGGGGGAATGAGTGAGGAGTGGAGATGCTCCTCCAACCTTATGGGTTATTGAAGATAAGCATTGAGTTCATAAGGAGAGGATGGATCTCTGGGGGCTGGAGGGATGGTAGAATCCTCGTCGCTGAGGGAGGAGGCTGGATTTTGGAGGTTCAGGGGTGACATGATCTATGAAGTTACAGGGGTCGTAGGATAACCTCCATGATGGAGGCACTGAATACGCAGAGGGTCGTACATCTGTTATGGGAATGAGAGTATAAACAATGATACGACTACTGCTGCTGCTGCAGCTGCCACTACTATTACTAGTAGTGGTAGTAATAGTAGTACTAATACTACTACCAATACAGTTATGTTACTACTACTACTACTACTACTACTACTACTACTACTACAACTACTACTACTACTACTGCTACTACTACTACTACTACTACTACTACTAAATAATAATAATAATAATGATAATAATAATAATGATAATAATAATAATAATAATAATAATAATAATAATAATAATAATAATAATAATAATAATGATAACAACAACAATCGAACAGTTGAGCAAAAAGCCAACGTGTCAAGCTTCAGTCAGCTTTTCAAGCACGTCGTTAGCCTTTCAAGCAACAAAACAGACTGTAAAGCAGGAGTCAGCCTGTCAAAGAAAGCGATTAGTCATTCAATCTGTCAAGCAATTTTCTGTCCGCCAAGCAACAACCAGGCTGTCAAGCAAGAATTAGTCTGTTAAGCAAGAAACAGAATGTCGTGCAAGAATAAGTCTGTCAAGCAACAAACAGACTGTCAAGCAAGATAGTCAGGCTGTCAGATAAGTTAAGCAGTCAGCTAGCCTGTCAAGCAACAATCAGGCTGTCAAGCAAGAATCAGTCTGTTAAGCAACATACAGACCGTCATGCAAGAATAAGTCTGTCAAGCAACAATCAGGCCAGGACGCCAGCGATGAGGGTGTCGAAGGGCGGGGTGGTGCGCGCTCTCTCTCATCTTGTTCTCAACGTATGCGTTCGAATAAATTTAACTCGGGCTATTTAAGGCACAGGTTAGTCCAACCTGTCTTGGCTATCTATATTTAGACGTAATAATTATCCTAATTAGATCATCAGCAGATTGTTTAATCCTTTTTTGATCTCCCAAGTGTCACAATTAACATACTTTTCTTATCGTTTGCCTCAGTCACTGTCGACAAGATATCATTGCATTCTCGCATGATTTTTACTCAAACCTTTAAAGTAGAAGAAAATGAGAGAAAATGCACATTAATTAGTCTTATCCTTAATCGAGGTACTCTGCACGCCCTTAGTCATGCGTAATATTTCCATTAGTACCTTTTAAGAGGTGTGTAATTGGGGGAGTGATTAGCATTCACTGAGTTCTTCACTGCCAAAGATTAATCAGGCGATCAGTATACAAGACCAGCAATTAGCTAATGTGCCGGGATGGGCAACGGCTATTTGGTGGCAATGTGGCTCAGGACGCCCGTGGGTAAAAGATGACACAAAATTTAACCAAAAAATTATTCCGATTTCTTTATAGGATTCTCGTGTGTATTTCGCCGTGAAATCAATGCCATGGGATTCACATTAATGATCCTTAACAGTGCAAAAAAAAAAATGGCTTCTATTTGGCCATTTACACCTTAAATGGCATTATCATCCAAAATCAAGGCGTCAGAAACATATTACGTCACTACCTACCTTCTTACCACCTACCACTACCTACATCCTGCCAGTACCTACCACTGCCCATCACCTACCATCCCCCTTACCATCTACTCCAGTCCACTTCCGTCCATCCGACCATCCTCAAAGGCCACGAGCTGGAAATTTAGGAACCCTTCTATACGTGCCACAGAGCAACACACTCCGACAAGCCTCTCTCCCGTTCTAAGAGGAGCAGCTTCGACGCAGTTGATGCCACATATACTGTGGCAAGTTACTGGATATTTACGAATCTCCGAAGAAGAACTGTCTGTCTGTCTGTCTGTCTGTCTGTACTAAATATTCTCTCTGAATAACATGGAGTCCCCATGCAGTACCTAAATACCATGGGGCCAATGAATTCCACAGAAAGATATGGGAATCCATTCAGTTTCTTCTTTCTCGGTCTCCTGTAGTTTTAACCAGATCAATCTGTCTGTTTATCTATCATCCACCTATATACACACACACACACACACACATGTGTTTGTGTGTGTGTGGTGGGCGGGAACGTTGTCTCGGAGAGCGGTGGGTGTGTTTGAGAGAACAGTGGTTCCAACAATGTTATATGTTTGCGAGGTATGGGCTATAGATAGGGTTGTGCGGAGAAGGGTGGATGATGTGTTGGAAATGAAATGTTTGAGGATAATATGTGGTGTGAGGTGGTTTGATCGGGTAAGTAATGAAAGGGTAAGAGAGATGTGTGGTGAAAAAAAAAAAGAGTGTGGTTGAGAGAGAAGAGGGTGTACTGAAATGGTTTGGTCACATGGAGAGAATGAGTGAGGAAAGATTGACCAAGAGGATATATGTGTCAGAGGTGGAGGGAACAAGGAGAAGTGGGAGACCAAATTGGAGGTGGAAGGATGTTTGAGCGAGACAGGAGTCGAAACGCTCGACCACCGCTGTGCACAAGGAGGAGGGACCTTTCTCAACTTGGTCTGGCGAAGCCTCCAGGCCGCGTCCGACAACCACATTCTGCCGCACTTATCTGTTGGCTCTTAAAATCGATTATCATTAGAAAGTTTTGCTAATGGACTCTCCTCAGTGAGGGACGGGGCTGAGGAGTGTGGGGGAGTAGGGAGGAGGAGGAGTTATCCCCGTTGTATCTTGATTGGCAATCCCTCCCTCCCTCACCCACACTCACCTACACCCCACACATCCCCCTCAGCTGCCGGAGTCACTGGTCGTTGCTGGTAGATCTATCAGGCCACATCTACCTCGACTAGAGCAAGTGGGGGGGGAGGGGGGATCCACCACACACACACACACACACACACACACACACACACACAGGAGTGACGTGTGACCGCCATCACCTGGAGGTCACAGCGAGGGGCTGTACCGATGACCATCTGCGGGCGTGATGCTCTCGTGTTCCGTAAGGATGTAAACGAAAAAGAAAAAAAAAAGAAATTTGCTTCCTACATGAAAACCTGTAGAGAGAGAGAGAGAGAGAGAGAGAGAGAGAGAGAGAGAGAGAGAGAGAGAGAGAGAGAGAGAGAGAGAGAGAGAGCATGCATGCATGCATGCATGCATGAAGACAGATGTTCCAACACGGAAACATAACAAAAACAGACAGACAGACAGGCAGACACAACAATGATCACCATAACAGATCGAGACATGACCCACCACTATCAACGGTGTCTCGTTGGATTTATAATCATTTTTATGAAATCGCCTCATTTTTTTTTTTTTTTCAGTCGTGCGGATTTGAAACATTTAATGTAATTAGGATAAAATCAGAACACATAAGGTTTTTTTTTTTCTCCCATGTTGATTAATTAAGGCGTCACGCTGATTTTCACACGACTTCATTTGTGATGAGGAGAGAAAATTCTTGATGTGAATGTAAGGATTTCCACAAGGGAGGGAAAGGCAAGGCTGATGATGGTCCATAAAGAGGATAGCTGTTGCAGAGGTCCAGAAAAATTGTGGTAGAAACAAGGTAAGTAAAGCCGAAGGCACCTTCCCCAGCGCACCTTTCCATCTACATGCAGACGGGGGGAGAAAAAAAGGAGAGAATAAATACCATGCCCTTCCTCCGTATATTATGCCATAGAGAAAGAAAGAAAATGGTCCCTTACTTTAGGGTCCAGAATTATTATAAAATCCTTGTCTTCTTCCCAGCTTCTGTGGTGGTGGTGTACAGTCAGTGGCGTACAGTCAAAGTATACATACAGTCATGTTCTTAATACCTCGGGGGCAGATGTTCGTTGTGTCTATCAGAGTGGGAGTAAAAGCCCTTCGTAGCCTACTTCAGGGATCTATTGCTTTCGTACCAAAGCCACACTGACAGCCAACAGCCCACAGCCACAGCGACAGACAGCAGACACAACCGGCGTCTGTGGCTGCTGAAAAAAAGAAAGATAAAACCGTACCACAACGACCACCCTCAGCTGCCTCGCTAATTACCACAATCTACTATGTTGCCATCGGGGAAAAAATCGCCGCAACTCCACAGAACGTGGGTCCACACACACACACACACACACACACACACACACACACACACACACACACACACACACACACACACACACACACACACACACACACACACGCTGGGCTAAACCAATAACATAATGCAATTTTGGTCTCTTTTTCGAATACTTTATGGACGAGTTTCATGCATATTCGCATCGTTGCCAAAGGTGGTTAGTGAATTAAACTGCAATTCCAGATACTTTAGTAGACATTTCCTTTGAATATTTTCTCCATTACATTTCCTGCAGAGGGAGTGATCGAAGTGTTCCCTTATTGTTTTCTGAAGATTAAGACGTCTCCATTGTCTTTTTTATTTGAGAGCTTCGGTTCCAGTATTACCAAGTTAGTGTTGGTCATTCGAAGGAATTACAGTACAAGGATCCGTCTTGTCTTTTAAGTATGAAGATCTTGTGCTACAGAGGCAGAATGATGAGCTTTCGATGCATTTTTGCTATTACCATGAGATAACAGATGTGTGAACCTGGACAGCAAAAAAAGAGGCATATTGTACCAATTTTCCTTTGAATATTTCATTTTTCCCATCTCTCTTCATCTGTCTTTAATTCTCTTTAATTAATGACATTTTTCCTTTTCATCATTCACAGTTTCCGGAGAGATTTATCTCCATTTTCATCCCCTGAACACTCTCTTTGTTGATTTTCCATTAAATCCCAGCGTTACTTCAACTTAAATGAGGAAATCGGAATCATTAGCAAAAGACGCTATTAAGAGCTTAGAGGCCTCATCCAGCCCATTCCTTCGATGGTAAGAATTAGCCAGACATGACTCAATGTCCATAATGAATCGATGATCCACTCATAAAGTAGAAGTAACCAAGGAGAAATTAATCAGTGGGAAAACAGGAACTCTAAGCCTATGCCAGGTACACATTTGATCGACCAGCCATAAGGGGAGGATGAACAGCTGAGTTAACTGTGGATCTGTTTATGTTATTCTTTTTTTTGTCGTAAATGGTGGCAGATTAACTGGGCCCTCGTGCCCAACCATGTGGGCAGTGGTGCCTAAAGAGTGTGCACAAGTATGTGGGACAAAGTTAAGATACTTCTCAAGTAACTAGGGAAAAGTCAAAATGCTTGTCGTGTATCTAGGACAAAATTAGGATATTCATCAAGTATTTCGAGCAAAGCTAAGATATTCATCAAATATCTGGAGCATAATATCGTTAAGGGGACAATGATTACACATATCTTGTCAGCCATTAGTTTACTGCTGTGAGGCATATGAACTTCACCTCATCAGTCTATAGAGAGGATCCGACGCTGCTCATCAATTATCATCAAACGAGATCTGATGGGAAACCAATCTATGGCCTGAGAGTGGTCAGGGGTGGTGTTGGTGGCAGGGGTGATGGCAGAGGTGGTGTTGGTGGCAGGGGTGAAGGCAGAGGTGGTGTTGGTGGCAGGGATGATGACAGAGGTGGTGTTAGTGGCAGGGGTGAAGGCAGAGGTGGTGTTAGTGGCAGGGGTGAAGGCAGAGGTGGTGTTAGTGGCAGGAGTAATGGCAGAGGTGACGTTGGTGGCAAAGACCAAGGGACAATGCCACTAAATTGTGGCAGCGATGAGAGTAATGACAGGAGTGGTAATGGTGTAACGGTGGTGGTAGAGATAGTGTTGGCAGAGGCGATGGCAGCGACCAGGAGGGTGCTGTTAGGCTATGGTGGCAGGAGCGAGGATGGTCAGGCAAACGGCAGGGCCATGGTGGCACTCTCTGACCCTCCACAACAGACGTGCACCTATACAGACCGGCAACGCCGTGCGCCCGCGGGCCACAACGCGACAAAAGAGCAAAACTTTGGAACGAAAAAAATAAAAAAAAGAAAAGTAGAAAGTCTTCATCAACCACACGGGTAGTCGGTAGCTTTTGGTATGTTAATGCGGCTGTAGGGGAAGAGGGAGGGGTTCTCAAAGGCAAGGTCAGACAGATGGACATACATACAGACACACATACATACAGACGTAACGTACTTACACACAAGTTGAAGAAGGTTTTAGTGGAGAAGGTGGAATACACGGTTGTGACCACGCACGACCGTAGAACTCCCTCCCCGTACGGCATAGATGGGTGATCACTCGTAAAGATAAGCAATGATATACACCTATGGAGGAGAGAGAGAGAGAGAGAGAGAGAGAGAGAGAGAGAGAGAGAGAGAGAGAGAGAGAGAGAGAGAGAGAGAGAGAGAGAGAGAGATTACGTGTCCCTTGTCATATGCTTCTTACGAAGACACAGCGTTATACGTTACGTCATGTTAAGTCCACAATATCTTCCTTCCAGTGAACAGCGACTTATAGTAATCCCCACGAGGAGGGAAGCCACATCCATCGCCAGCGATATCTGGTCCATCTCTGATCAAAGGAATCGACGGCCGAGGATCATCCTCCACGTCTCCACCTTGCTACGATCGAAGATGATAGGAGGAGGAGGAGGAGGAGGAGAGGAAGAGGAGAGAAAGGCAATGGAAATACGGACGGAGAAGAGTAGATAAGGGGGGTGAAGACAAGAAGGCTAAAGAATAGACCCACGAATTTCAGGGAGGAGGAAGAGGAGAGAAAGAAGGAGAAGAGGGATGAAGAGGGAGACGAGGAGGAGGATGGAGAGAGAGAGAGAGAGAGAGAGAGAGAGAGAGAGAGAGAGAGAGAGAGAGAGAGAGAGAGAGAGAGAGAGAGAGAGAGAGAGAGAGAGAGAGAGAGAGAGAGAGAGAGGAGACCAATAAGACTGGATCGCCATGATCACAATCAGTACGTCTGGACTGCCTCTGGGATTAGGACAATCTCCTGGCTACCTCGCCCTCTTCATCTTTCCGGTGATTAACATTTTCCTCTTTTGTTTTTCGTCTTACCTGCGATAACCCTCTGGTAAGGTTAAGCTCAGTTCCGCCACACAGATCTTACAACGTCTGAGTCTTTCTCTTTTTTTTTTCTTACGATATTCCCAACAGGGAATTCTGAGTTATGACTGTATTTCTTAATCTGTCTTTCTACTCTTAGGTTCGTGTCCCATACGAACGATTAATTCTTACCACTGAGTAAAATCTATGCTTCGTCTGTAAAGTACAAAAGTCATGTTGTACTGTAAGATGGTTGTAAAAGCTTTCAGGGGATTGTATTTCTTACATATACATATATATATATATATATATATATATATATATATATATATATATATATATATATATATATATATATATATATATATCACATCGTGGGCCATCTTAACTACGTGTAAGTCATAGTGATGGCCTACAGCGCTTCACAAAACTTCGCTGTATAATTTTCCAATGAGAGAAATAATAAATCTCGGGAGTGACTACAACAATGGAGAAGAATGGACTCGAATTACAGTCATGATGACTACAATGGTAACAACGTAATTCATAAATGTATAAATAATACATTCGCTGCCAGAGGCCACAAGATGTATGGCGTATTCCAACGAAATCATGATTTTCTTGTCCTCGAGAACCAAACTTTTATCAATTTTTACAAAAACCTTAATGAACCATAACTAAGATCATTTATACTGACTTCAATCTAATTTTTGAATTAGATTTAGACTTATACTTTGAGTTATATTCGTAAAAAAAAAATATCGAAGTGAGATCAAAGGCTGACGTGAAATCAAGACATGAAATCACCTTTAGAGTTACAGTGTTAATCCCATAACGACCCAAAGGTTCATAACACTGGAAGTCCTACTGCAAACTCGGGCCTCCATATCCACAGATTAACACATACCAACAGTTTCCAGCACCACCAGCTCCCACGTTCACTAAAGACTCGACAGGAGGATCAGCGACACCCAAACCCCACTCCAGATGGTGTGGAATCTCTTGAGGACCAATTCTTCTCTCTGTTCCTCAACTCAGGTTTGGTGTGGCTCGGCCCAGGTACACGTCTTTTAATGTACTCCACCTAGACATCACGTACTATGGCTCTGACGGTGTTATATCACGTTGCCTGGTTGAGGTTCGATGCACTCCCGTACTGGTGTGTGTGTCTTGGGGCTGAAGTGATCATAAACTTTAATACTGCAGCTGCCACATCTCTTAAGCATTTCTTCAAAGGTTTATTGATCACAGTGTGAGCCATGATTCCTCATTACTTTATTGGGGTAGGGTTGCATATATGTATATACATGCTACATCAAAAATCACGAACGTACCAAAAGGTGTATGAATATATATAGTCAAACCTTGAGAAAACTCGTTTGAAACAGTTATCACTGGTGGATTATCATGACCTATAATCAACTCTGTTGATACTTGGAAGTTTTTTTTATAAATAAATGATAATTACTTTAAGGTAATCTATTCTTCAAGGAGAGCCTTCGGAATACAGATGAGAAGCAATTTCAGAATAATCTGTAGCAATAACATGAATGGCCAAACGAACGCCAAAGCCCTCTGGTAGAAAACGTGATTGTCAAACTGATGTCAAGAAAAATATTGTAGCATTTCCACCCTCTTTGCCTCACCTTATGAAAGTATGAAATCCTGGAGGCTAAAATGAGGGCAAGGAGTTTATTGCATTAAGTCAGCCGGGAAAACGGCGGGCGGCTGTGTTATTGCCAGGAAGTTGGAGGAACCTGAGTAAGGCAAGGGGGGTAATATTGCCTCGATTCCTTCCATTATATATTTTTTTCCCCCTCTCTCCCTCCCTCTTTTTCGTAAAAAGCTATGTCCCCGTTTTCTATATGGAAAATGTGAGCAGGGACTGGGAGAGTTTTTTTTACTCGATGTCTCATTCTTTTTTTTTTTAATGTCAGGTGAGTTAGATGATTAGAAGGAGTGTTAAAAGTATTTTGTTACAAATTGTTTTACAGTGATTAATGAAGGTTCGATGTCAGATTTTTTTCTTCTGATTCACAGAACTATGAATGAAGCTACTGTAGAAAATATGTTAGTATATATCTTAAAATGATGGAAATTTTTTTCAGATTAATAACCCATTTAAAGTATCACACACACAACAGTATATATATATATATATATATATATATATATATATATATATATATATATATATATATATATATATATATATATATATATATATATTGTCACCAATATATAATTCTCATTTAGAAATAAAAGGTTTTTATTGTACTCTTAACCAACAAAACGACCTCCAAATATTCTCTAATCTGAAGTGCCGTTCCAGCATCCTAACTCCCTCTCTGGAAAGAGAAAAAGACGAAGGAAATCTAAAGGGAAAAAAATATATGAAAGACCGTAAAACGTTCGCTTCCTAATTTCCTCTACGGTATGGATGCTTTCCTCACCCTTCCAGCAGAAAACCTGGAACCCACACCATTGTTGTGGTGGACAATCCTTTGTTTTTTTTTTTACCCCATTACATAAATATCTACTGACTTAGTGCTTCCCCTGTTTACCCACTGTGACCTACTGACTCAGTACTTCCCTGTCTACCCCCTGTGACCTTCTGACCTACTGACTCAGTACTTCCCTGTCTACCCCCTGTGACCTTCTGACCTACTGACTCAGTACTTCCCTGTCTACCCCTTGTGACCTACTGACCTACTGACTCAGTACTTCCCCGTCTATTCCTTGCGAACTATTGACTGAGTACTTCCTGGCTAATTCGGTGACCTATTTGAGTACTTCCCTGTCTACCCTTCGCGACCTACTAACAAACCTACTAACCCATGTGCTTATCCTCTTACCTGCATAACTATCTACCATCTTGCTGAAGACCCGCCAACGCACCTATCTGTAAGTCTGTCTATCTGTCTATTCATTTATCTATCTGTCTATTCATTTATCTATCTGTCTATCTATACATATTGTCTCTGAATATCAAGCATTTGAGAACCATGGTTAGTAGTACTCACGCCAAAAGAGAATGCATCACTTTGCATATATCTATACTGAAATCCATTTGACATGTACATGACCACTCAGTCTGTCTAACTCACTCGAAATCTTGCGTAATCCTTACCTGACTGTGAGAGTTACAGTCTATTCGAGTCTGTTCACAGGGGTAAGCCACAGCAAAGAGGAACAGACAAGATGAATAAACCAACTGGAACAGAAAAAGAAAAAAAAAAGGAAAAGGTATCTTGGTTCTTGGAGGCCCCTATATTCTGCACTCATTCGCTGTTCTCTGATGTCTCCCGGCGCCATCTTTATTTTCTGAGCTTCTCTTCAAATACGTGTCTTGCTAGGGTGGGAATCCATGTGTAGTTCCAGACCAGCTGCCTGCCTCTCTTCCAAGGCATATGATGTTACGCCGTCTGGCCGCTTGCCACTTCCATCAGACTTGAGGAGCTGGAGGTTCTCTTTTCCACTCGACATTTCCTCTTTCTTTTTCACAAATTGCGTCGATTCTAAGATTAAAGTCTCCCCTGACCTCTGATGGGGTTCAGTAACCTGTAAAACCATAAAATAAATATATATATTTTTTTCTTCACGATACAGGATCTCCATCATCAGTTTCTAATACGGCACCGCCACGACTTCTTCTTCGCCTGAATTCCACCTCCTCCCTCCCTCAACAACCATCAACCTTCTGTCATCTATGTCATCCTATTCCATCCATGTTGTACACGTCTCGCCCTCCCGAGTCCGGGCGTGATCGTAGGAAAGGATCAAATCCTCAAAGCCGCACTGAGATGCTGGTGATACGCAGTGATGCTCAGCTTAGCCCAGATTTTCTGAGCCTTTTGTTGGGGTATTTAATACTTTTGTCTGAGAGGCGAAGCTGGACTGTGTGTTCCCGATGGTCTCTCGTGATTTTTACCACTAGATTCCAGAGACGGTGGTTCCTGGTCTTGTCTTAAAGGGGGAATTCTTTACGTTTGAAGTTGAGTTAATAAAGATGTTTCGATTATTCCCTTACGAGGCTGGTGAGATGTAGTTTCTTACTCTCATCCCTAAACGTTCCGGGAGAGGCTATGTAAAGAAAGGTTTGGTGATGAAATTCTCCATCGAAATTGAGTGCATAGTAACTATAGCGTATTCTTAGCGTCTCTATGTTCCCTGGTAGGACGAGACCTAACACTGGGACGAAACTACATCGAAGTTTTATTTTCTTTTCACCGGCCGTTTTCTCTCTTTTTATCATCCAGTACGAATCATTATCTCTCTCTTGTCCTTCCTCACCCTCCCTCGACCATACCTGCCATATCTGGCCAAACCTGCACCCACTGGGAATCACTACCCACTTGGCCACATCTCTACCATCTGGCCACACCTGCACCCACAGGGCGTCACTACCCACTTGGCCACATCCCTACCACCTGGCCACACCCCCCATCACCACCTACCCCCCTCCTTGACCACAGCACCCACTTGGCCACAGCACTCACCTAGCCATACCGCCCACCTGGCCACACTACCCACGGAATAAACCACCCACCTGGCCACACCACCCACGTAATAAACCACCCACCTGGCCACACCACCCACGTAACGTGGGACCCATTGCACTCTGGCCACTGTCGATCTACCAGCATTCTATCCCGGTGGTTCCCTACCCTCGTCGTCTGCCACACATCCTCTGTCCATTCAGGGTGTCACTACCTACACACCTCCTCATTCCTCATACCTACATCTACCATCCATCCCCTTTCAACCCTGCAACAATCAGCCATTTAACCCTTGTCAACGCCCAACACATCATCCACCCTTGTCAGCTCTGTGACCACCATCTCCCATGTATATCACTCAATCCGACCTTTTCCATACCCACCTACATATGTCAGCCCACGTCACTCTCAGCGCCTCACTTCCCCCTCCCTCGCCCCACACACACACACGTTCCACCCACCGCAGCATGCGTCCCTCACCGTGCGGGCCAGAGTAACGCACCGGATCACCCACCTCACGTCCAGCATCAAGCAGCCTCACAAATCGAACCTACCGTCATCTCATTATTCCCTCACACTCTCACAAACACTGGGGCATCATCTGTTATTGTACGGGTTTGTAAAGGTAGGAGCCCGTTAACAACGGGACTGTAAGGGGAGCAGCCCGTTAGATCGGGATTATAACAGGAGCGGCAGCTACAGAGGACTTAAGGCGACGAGGGTGAGGAGTGGCGGATGTTTTCAGTGACAATAATCTGCGAGGTAAGGATCGGGGCCTGAAGAGGATCAAGAACCCAGCTATGTTTAGCAAGTCAAACACCGTGATAAGGGATCCGAAACCCCTTGGCTTGTGTTTCTCGACACGCACCGCCACCCACCCCTAAACAATTGTACACCGTTCCTGATACAAAATCTCGTCATTATGGAAAAACATCTCTCCTGCACCAGCTCACAGGAGTGGAGAGAGAGAGAGAGAGAGAGAGAGAGAGAGAGAGAGAGAGAGAGAGAGAGAGAGAGAGAGAGAGAGAGAGAGAGAGAGAGAGAGAGAGGAGACTATGGTAATTGCCAGTTATAAAGGTAAGGTCTCAACTCGTAAAAGACAACAGACTTCAGATGCTGGAACTTCTGTTGCGAACGGTGGGTGACCCGGATGTGGAAGGGATGACGTTAGCTCTAAACTTTTGCTCCGAGAGAGAGAGAGAGAGAGAGAGAGAGAGAGAGAGAGAGAGAGAGAGAGAGAGAGAGAGAGAGAGAGAGAGAGAGAGAGAGAGAAAGGTGCCTCGGCTGCAGCAGCGCGACGGAATAGAGAGAGACAGATAGACAGACAGATTGTACGAATGCCTCATTGTGGGTTTTCCTGTCCTGAGGGGACGGAAGACAGACTTGAAATTTTCCAGGAGCGGGAGTGTAGTCCATCCAGGGCCAGTGTTTCCGCTCCGATGATCCCTCACCAGCCCCTCCCTCCCTCCGTGCTCTCTGTTCCCCGGACGGTGAGGACATCAAAGGCCGAACTTAGAATTTACGAGCTCCGCAGAGCTTCTTCTGGCTGGTGTATCGTGAGTGGGTGGGAGCGGCCACGCCCTCAGACGAACACGAGGGAGGCGGGAGGCGATGGATAGACACCTTTTCATCCGTGCACGATCAATATATTTTCGTGGATTCCTCTCTTCGTTCGTCTTACCCACTGGCTTCACTCGCCATTTACCCAGTCCTTCCAAAGAACAAAGAGCAAGTCTGTTGTTAAATGGAAGACTAGAAGCATAGGGGAAAAAAAAGAGATAATTGATTGACATGACAAGAATATATATCAAATGCACACGACAGCTGGAGAATGGACGTGGGAGAATGAGGCCTTGTCTTCGTCTATTCCTAGCGCTACCTCGCGAACTCGGGAAATGGCGAACAAGCATGAAATAAGAATAAAGATAAAGAAAACAGTCTGTCGAGAATCAATCCAGTAGTGTCTGGAGATGATCTGGGGTATAAACACTATTTTTTTTCTTCTTTCATTTCTTTTTTTTCCTTTCTGAAGGAAAGCCAAACGTCCCCAATGTAGAATAACATCATAGGAATATCAATGGAAATTTAAATAATCGATTCCGTCTGGGGCCCGTGAGACCAGCTAGGTCTCTCTCTCTCTCTCTCTCTCTCTCTCTCTCTCTCTCTCTCTCTCTCTCTCTCTCTCTCTCTCTCTCTCTCTCTCTCTCTCTCTCTCTCTCCCCTGTACCTCGGGGTCGGCCAGAGAAGCCAAGGTAAATATTTTCCTACATGTGTTAAGAAGTGTCGCAGGCCTGAGGACCTTCCCTGTGCCGGAGGAGGAGGAGGAGGAGGAGGAGGAGGAGGAAGAAGAGGAGGATGAGGAGGAGAAAAGAAGAAAGAGAAGGGACAAGCAAGTCATAAAGATGAAGTAGATAAGTAGAAGAATCGAAAAACGAAGGATGGGAAGAGAATGAGACAGAAGGAAGACACACAAGACAGACGTGAAAATCAGAATAGGTAAAATAGGGAAGCCAGAGGAGCAGGGAGGGGATAGGAAGCGAGGGGGAGGGAAAGGAGGTGAGGGAGTGGAGGAAGAAGACATGAGATGGTGATAAGAATTCTGCCAGGCATGAATGGAAGGGGAGAAGTGAAGGACTTCACAGAAGGTGGACAGGAAAACGAGGAAGGGGAAGGTATGGATATGAAGTGGTGAGGAAGATAGGGGGACTAGTGAGGAAGCGGAAGAGGAGGGCGACTACGGGGGAATGGGGAGGAGGTGAGAGGAAGAGGTTGGGGAAATAAAGACAGTTGGGACAAGGAAGAAAAACGAGTGAGGCAATGAAAGGTGGGTAGGGAGACAGAGAAGGGGAAAGACAGGAGACACTGAAGGGGAGAGACACGAGACAGTGAAGGGGAGAGACAGGAGGCAGTGAAGGGGAGAGACAGGAGACAGTGAAGGGGAGAGACAGAAGACAGTGAAGGGGAGAGACAGAAGATAGTGAAGGAGAAAAACAGGAGGCAGTGAAGGGGAGAGACAGGAGACAGTGAAGGGGAGAGACAGGCGACAATATAGGGGAGAGACACGTGACAGTGAAGAAGAGAGACATGAGACAGTGAAGGGGAGAGACAGGAGACAAATCGACAGACAGGACGGACGGTAATCTCTGGAGAAACTCGACAGCAAGAAAATCAGGGAAGAGGATGAACAGGATCACTAAGATAAACAGAAATTTATAGGAAAGGGGAAGTGTACTAAGAAACGATAAACCATTTATGAAAAGTGAGTGTAAGATATGACAAAACTAATAGGTAAAAAAGAAGAATAAGGTAGGAAATGGGGATGATGTAAAGAATAACAGAGAAGCTAAGAAAGAAGGAAAAAAAAGATAGGAAATTAGGAAATACGAGAAAAAAAACAAGAACCTGGAAAAAGGATTTGGATAAGAACGAATCAAATAAAGTGCGAGAAATTAAGCTCGGGAGAGAGAATCAAACACACGATGGACATATATGACGGAGGAAGATGCATAGAATGATTAGAAGACGAGGAAGATTACGAAAAGAAAACGTGGCAAGAGAAAACGGAAGAGATGAACGTGTGTATTACAGGCTATCGACTCTCGCCCGACCCCAGGCGACAGGGGGAAGTACAGAGGGCGGTGGAGGGCATTAACAGAAGAACAAACACAGAACAAACAAGGGCCAGACGAGGGAGGAAGGCCTATTGTTCACATACATTTTATTGTTCTAGGCCTACGTGGCTCTATTGTGGCTTCTAAGGGGAGACTTTCGAGGGATATGAAAAAGTTTGAATTAAATGCTCGATTTCTTTTTTCTTCTTACCTCTATGTCTAACATTAGTGTGTGTGTGTGTGTGTGTGTGTGTGTGTGTGTGTGTGTGTAATGACCTACACCTCTGTACAGTACAGGGAGAGAGTTGTACACTCGTGGGGGCTCCGTCTCCTGAACTTTCTGTACCATCAAGTAGCCTTGTATATCTTTGTAAACATCTAACATTCCCTGTCCCACTGGTCAGTGTGTGTGTGTGTGTGTGTGTGTGTGTGTGTGTGTGTGTGTGTGTGTGTGTGTGTGTGTGTGTGTGTGTGTGTGTGTACTCTCTCATATGTAGGTACCTATACAAGTAATGCTCAGCCCAGGTCACAGCACTTAACGTCAATGTAATATGTATGTCACATACCTATGTATACGTGGGCGCGCATACGCTTCCGCGTGCGTCTTCCCTAACCTCCCTCCGCCTTGAATAGGTATTAATGCACCATGAAGCCTAGACGTAAGCCCTGAGGGGCCGCCCCAACAGAGACAGACAAACACAGCTCGTAAATCTTCTCTCTAAGGACTCTCTCTCACACAACCCTTCTCTCAATAGGCTTCTTCCGGGGTCTCTTACTTCGCCACCACACACTCCACCGTGTACGTGTGTGTGTGTGTGTGTGTGTGTGTGTGTGTGTGTGTGTGTCTGTCTCGCTAGCTGGCTGGCTGGCTGATTCATCAGTACGCCTGTCTTGTGTGGGTGTCTGTCTGTCTATCTATAGGCTGCCTCTCTCTCTCTCTCTCTCTCTCTCTCTCTCTCTCTCTCTCTCTCTCTCTCTCTCTCTCTCTCTCTCTCTCTCTCTCTCTCTCTCTCTCTCTCTCTCACACACACATCCACTCGCATTGTAATACACATACTGCACATACCAATACACCCTACACGTTCTGTACACTCTATATTTACACATCTTGCTCAAGAAGCTTGAACTAGGCGTGGAATGTTAGGGCGAGCGTAGAATGGGAGGGTAAGTGTGAGCAGCGAGTGTGTATGTGAAGTGTGACACTACACTTTACGATAAACGGAGAGTCTGAGAGAAACCAATGAGACGATGATTCGTATGAAGATTCAGAGAAAGCCGAAGAGAAATGAGATTAGAGTGACGTGGAAAATAGTGAAAGACAAAAAAAAAATGTGAAGAATAATGAAGTAACAAGAAATCCCTTCCTAGTGAATGGGAGCTGAGGTACATATATATCTACAGGAGCTGAGACATCCCTTCGTAGTTAATGGGAGATGAGACAGATACGTCTACAGGAGCTGAGAAATCCCTTACTTGCAAATGAAAGATGAGAGAGAGAGACACAGTGGTCGACGGGAGTAATTACTGAGAACAAAGGAATACAAACGACAAAACGGATGTCTCTGTTATATGATTTCATCATATAGCTTGATCCTCCACCACCACCACCACCCCTCCCCTTCTCCCCCTTCCATACCGTACCAGTGGCAAAGAAAATGGGTTGTTTGCTTTCCAAACACGATCATTGTGTGAGGGGGGAGGTGGGGATGTGGGGGGGGATGGGGATGGGAGAGGAAAAGTTTCCTCTTGCTTATTCCATATTTATTTTCCAAACAGTTGTGCCACCAGGAGGAGGTTGTTTCATCTGTTTGTTGCATATGTTTTCCAAAACAGGGACTTGTTTTCTCTCGTTCAGTCCTCCCGTGGAGGAGATTCTCTCCTGTTCAGTCGTTGTTCTCCTTACATGGAATGTCATTACGTGAGGCATACAAATTTTTTGTTCTTGTTTGCCTGCTGCACCTGGCGATGCACTGGCGTGTCAGACAAGCTAAAAAGACGTGTTTGTTCAGTTTTTTCTTGTTTGCACTTTGTTGTATCAGACAAGCTATGGACGTGTTTGTGAAGGGCTTTAACCATTTCCAGGTCTTTGTATGCCTAATTATATATATAGACAAAGCATTTTAGTGATAGCATGGGTGAATTGGACATAGCTCGGAGTTTTCGTTTGTCTGTGGTATCAGACGAGCCACAGACGTGTATGTGAAGTTCTCTACTTCATCTGCGACATCAGACAAGCCGCAGACGTGTATGTGGAGTCCCCTTGTCTGCTCCTTTGTTTACCTCCTCCTCCAGTGGATCATTACGTGGAGGAAGAAACTGTCTGTTTCGTCTGACCAATCAGCACCTCATCCTCCAGGGTCCTCCAGTTTTACTCCCAGACACAACTGCATGTTTCCTGCTGTCGATAATGATTTTACGTCTTCTCCATTCGCTCTCACCTTCTTCTTCTTCTTCTTCTTCTTCTTCTTCTTCTTCTTCTTCTAATACTACTGCTACTATTCCTTCTTCTTCTTCTTCTTCTTCTTGTTCTCCTTCTTCTTCTTGCTCTTCTACCTCTTCTTCTTCTTCTTCTTCTTCTTCTTCTTCTTCTTCTTCTTCTTCTTCTTCTTGCGTTCATCATATGTTTCTGCGTCATGCTCTCATCCTATGGCTATTGCGCTTTAAGCTCGCTTCATCCCTCCATGACTATATATATATATATATATATATATATATATATATATATATATATATATATATATATATATATATATATATATATATATATATACACATATGTATACATCTTTTTATCATTCTTTTCTCTCTTACGTCTTCCCTCTTCGTCGTTCTTACCTTCCATCTCTCTTGGGAGCGACTCACCACGAGCCTCAAATGCTTGCCTCAGCCGGTGATCTGGAGAAAGATGTTCTTATACCATACGTGAGGGACGAAGAGAAAGCTCTCTCTCTCTCTCTCTCTCTCTCTCTCTCTCTCTCTCTCTCTCTCTCTCTCTCTCTCTCTCTCTCTCTCTCTCCTTTTCTATATGCTACATCATTTTCATTATAATTCCTGTCTTTCTCTCATCTTTCTTCTGTTCCTCCTTCCTCTTACAACTCCTTGCTTCTTAGCCTCGTCCAAATCCATCCTTATTTCCCCATTCTCTACTCGTTTTCTTCTCTCTTCCCTGTTCCTTCTTTATTATCACATTTCATTTATCATCTTCCCTCAACAGTATCTCTTCCTGACCTCTGCTCCTTCTTTTTCCTTTGTCTCTTTCTTTTCTTCCTTTATATTTCTCATTTTCCTTTTTAGCTTCCACATTATTCTCCACTCCCTTCACCTCCACCTCTTTCGCCACGTCTTCTTTAACTTTTCAAACCTTTCTCCTCCTTCATCTCCCCCTCTCCTCGATGCCCCTGTTTCCCCTTTGTCTCCTCCTCCTTCTCCATAACCGCCTCTTCCTCCTCCACCACCACCACCTCCTCCTCCTCCTCTTCCTGCTTTAGGCCCCCTGTGCCCTCCCTCGCTCTCTCCTCATCTTATCGGGTATCGGATCAAGGCATCTCTGTCTTCCCTCTTTTGGGCTTTTTGCACCTGGTCGACGCCAGGCTGGCTGGGAGGCTGAGCGAACCCCCCTTACCATGGTTACTTCTCACCTCTTATCTATCTGGCTTACTATCTATCGGGTCTACCGTCTACTATCTTTATTATTCAGTGAGCAACCGACCCCCATCTCTAGGGTCGTAAGGTTAAGGCGTGTTTATAACACGATTCACTAACCTCCACGATAAATATTCGTCTCCCACATTACAACACTTTTGTTACAGGTTGTTACCTACGCTCACATATAGGCTCGCTCGTGAATGATAAAGAGGGACTATTATTCACGGTGAATTACTATCCCTCTGAGCTGGATCTGCTGTATTCCAGGCATAATATCTACATAAGGACTTTGGAAGCGAGTGTATCAAACAGCTGAGATCTTTCATATTCTAAATGCGCCCATTTTCGTTACCATAACGTCTTCTCACCAACCTTTGATCGAACACGATATCATTCCACTCAAACTTGTGTTCTTCATGAACAAGAAATATCCACTCCGAGTTCATGGTGAAAGCAAGAACCTATGTACATATTTGTCATGTATGGCAGCAGGGGTCTGGCTAGCTCACCATTTAGATCGAGGTATTGATAACAGATAATTCTGACGATATATGTCGTACCTTCGAACGATCGTAAATCTTCAGGGTATATCTAAAGTGAATGTGAGGGTTCTACTCCGTCTAACAGCCTCACAGAACAATGTGATGGCAACTGAAGCCAACAACGTTCATTTCCTAATTGCTTCGACCTAGATCTAGACCCTTGTGGAGGTGACGTTTTCACATCCTTTGTGAACAATGTGCAACAAATGTCTTTTAAGAGATTGGCCGAGAGATTTTTGAGAAAATCTGTATACACTCCAAGTGACACTTCAGAAAGATATCTTTACAGTTTTGGTGATCGTTCGATAAAGAAAATCATATATATATATATATATATATATATATATATATATATATATATATATATATATATATATATATATATATATATATATATATATATATATATGGCTCGTTTTCATTGCTACTTTCTTCCAGCGTCTCCTTAAGTTTCACGAAAATCACATACCAAAATCACATTGTAGATATCACCATCAACAAATACAATTCTGAAACAAAGACAACGTCTGTGTAATACCTGGCTAGGACAGTTCACGTATTGTTGGCGTTTCAGTTGAATTGATGCGAGGGTTAGGGCCGTATGCTGACGTGTTTGTGTGATGGTTTCTGTTCTCTCAATGGCAGATGTTTGGAACACTGATCTGTAATAAGGGCTTTCCCAAGGTAGGCAGAATATGGTGTGTGTGTGTGTGTGTGTGTGTGTGTGTGTGTGTGTGTGTGTGTGTGTGTGTGTGTGTGTGTGTGTGTGTGTGCGTTGATGGCTTCCAAGGTATCTCTGTGTAGGAGATGAGGTGTGTGATTACTACTTACACAAAGTCAAAACATAAATTGTTCCTTTCATATGTGTGCGTGTGTGTGCGTGTGTTGATGAAGTCCAGGTACTAAGTATGAGTTGATGTGTGTTTCAACAGCCTCCATGGAGTCTGTACGCAAAGGCTGTCGACTGATTAGCTCATCACATACACCTTCAGATATGACTGGGAAGGTTGTGCAAGAACCTGTTGGAGGAGGTCTGTAAAGTTGCCGTCAGTATAGTACAGGGAACCTGCCATGCTCTGACGTACGTATTGACGCAGAGGTCTTATGCTGTTTGGATGACTTGCTACTGAGCCACACAACAGTCGCAATCCTTCAGTCATTTATAATGATGAAATGTGGGTGTAGGGGAAGAAGTTATGTGAGTGTGATTCCTTTGGTAGGGTTCGGTAGCATGAAACGCCTCGACAGTGAATTACCAATATACACACATATATATATATATATATATATATATATATATATATATATATATATATATATATATGAAGGCTCCGGATACCCCTTTGAACGCCGTCGTCGATAAGATACGACCAGTGTTATCCTCGCACGAAATTCCCGACGACCGAGCGACATGCGATTCCATGTTGCGATAAGAGGCCAACACTCCACAAGTGGGGAGTTTGGTCCCCGCTCAGGAAGGCTGGGGGGGGGGGGGGAGAATTTATCCGCCGACAAGTGTCCCCCGTCACCCGAGACCCCCAGGACGTTATCGCGGTCACCTCCGAGGGACTCTGCTCCTCCCTGGTAAAAGGGGCTCTCTATTGGCAGCCTCACTTCATTATCCTGAAGAACGGGTTCTACAGTAGTCCAAAGTGCCAGGGTAAATTATTGGCGTCTTGCCTTCACGGCCGGGGAGACTGGTTCTTTAGCACGGTAATGTGAGATCGGGTACAAGATTCCCAGGATCGGATTGTGGGGTTTGGAGCGGCAGCAGCTGTCTCTCTCTCTCTCTCTCTCTCTCTCTCTCTCTCTCTCTCTCTCTCTCTCTCTCTCTCTCTCTCTCTCTCTCTCTCTCTCTCTCTCTCTCTCTCTCTATCTATCTATCTATCTATCTATCTATCTCTCTTCCTCCTACTGCAGCAGAAGCAGTAGTAAGGTGGAAGAAGGAGGAGGAGGAGGAGGAGGAGGAGGAGGAGGAGGAGGAGGAGGAGGAGGAGGAGAGGGAAGAGGAGAAGGAGAAGGAGAAGAAGGAGGAGAAGGAGAAGGAGAAGGAGGAGGAGGAGGAGGAGGAAGAGGAGAAGGAGAAGGAGGAGGAGGAGGAGGAGGAGGAGGAGGTGTTGAGAGGTGTAGGCGGCGGAGCGAGCGGACTAAGAACAGCGTGAAGGTGACAGAGGCGTCGCGCCGGGAGACAGGCGCTGGACACACCTGCAGATAAGATAAGGTGAGGCTGGCGAACCTACTACAGTGTACGGGCCACAAAGGGCGCCTCTGACCCCACCTGCGGCGTGTCACTTTGTTGACCCCGCTCATACCACAGCCGCCGCCACCCTGCTCCTCCTCTTTCTTTTTTTCTTACTCTTTTTTTTCTCTTTTTCCTTTCTGCCTAATGTCTTTGACTCTAATTCTTTCTCCTCCTTCCTTTTCTTCTTCATTTCATCCTTTCTCTCTTTTTCTTCCTCTTTAATCTTTCATACTTACTTTATATATATATATATATATATATATATATATATATATATATATATATATATATATATATATATATATATATATATATATATATATATATATATATATATATATATTTCTCTCAATATCTACATCAAAATTCATATCTATATTCTCTCCACCATCAATATATATATATATTCCCATCGCCCCTACTACCTACCTAACGTACTCATGAGACTGAAGAGGAATTTCTAATAATCCTCGCATGTCTGCGAAACGACCTCTCTGAGCGGCGGGGCGAGGCAGGTCATGCTTAAACCCCTCCCATCCGGAACTGATAAGAGTATGGACATCTCCCCTACATTCCTGCGACCTGACGCTGAACATGAGATCAACTCCCGCGGTACAGCATATGCCCCCGAGTCCAGACTGCACCTAAGGCGGGAAAATGGCAAATTCATAAGGGTTGCAAGCCTCACCCTAGGGTACGCCGGCGCCCAGGGGGACGAGTTGCACAAGAAGCCTCCTCCTCCTCCTCCTCCCGCGATATTAGGGAATGTTTTGTTTATATTAATCCCATCGTGTGCTTCCTAGGGTCCTGTTGACTCATTAACAATCACATTACTGTAATCCTTGTAATACAAATACGACTGGGAATGTCACTTTAAGTCAATTTAAGACTAATCTTTCTTTTTTCTGTAAACATTTTGAGAGTTAGTCTCACTCTCAATAAAGATCGGTATGTCTTCTTCCATCATTATGATCGAATTCCCCATAGATCACGTTACTTTGCATTCGATGCACTTAACTTCATCCAGTGTCTATATAACATCCTTAATGCTAAAAGTTGCCCGGTTCATTTCCTTTTTTTCCACATCACACGGAGCCTGAGTCGACTATATTTGATCATACCTCACATGACCGGGAAGGATTCTTTTCTCTTTTTTTTGACTGTCGTATCTTATGTGGCCCCGCGTGTCTGGCCACGTCATTATTGACATATGCCTTATGGTGGTCGTCTGATGCATAATGTCTATATCAGTTAGTTCTGTCCAGAGTTTGGACGCTGTTCACAGATTGACCGACTAGATGATTCTGAAAGTTCATATATGTTCCCTGGCCACTTCTTTAATTCACAGCCTTGTGAGCATGTAAAACAGTTGTGTGTGTGGGAGAGAGAGAGAGAGAGAGAGAGAGAGAGAGAGAGAGAGAGAGAGAGAGAGAGAGAGAGAGAGAGAGAGAGAGAGAGAGAGAGAGAGAGAGAGAGAGACTAAACTCATCGTGGTTTCTGAAATGACCCGAAAGCACACACACATACACACACACACACACACACACACACACACACACAGAGGCTAATGAAAACGTCTTCTGACGTTCTATATCACACCCTGAAAAGCTGCAGGGGGTAAGTCATTACCGGGTACATTAACACCTTAAGATAACACCCCCCTCCTCACATCCAGGCCATCCGGATCCATCGTTGCTCACCACACCCCACTATCAAGGGTCGAATCACAGACTCCGGTGACAAACTACACTCCCACCATGGCTCTTCTTACCCCGCCTTATATATATTCACTCGCGAAAAACTAGTCGGCAAAATTACCATCGGGGCCTGACTTTATTATCCCCCGGGTGAATAGGAAACGAGCTGAGTTTGATGAGGTTATAAATCTCACGTCTGATTGCTTTGGCTGACGAGTAACAGCAGCACTTTTATCTCTATATACTTGACAGGCAGCCATAAACACACCTCTCGTCGGCTGAGGTGTTGGTGGACGTCTCCCGCCTTATGCAGTTGAGGGAGCTCAAGGTGTTACAATTCTGAGGGAAATCTTCCTTTATTTTTCCTCTCGTTCTTCGTCGGTTTTCAAAACACTGAACGTAGATATATCCTTTTTATTTTCTTCCACTTTATCTTTTTTTTTTTTACCGTGACAGTTTGTCGAGAACGTGTGTCACTGGCGGTAGTTTGGTGTCGGGAGTGAGGCTTCTTCATGCTTGGTAGGGAAATGTTCACACACACACACACACACACACACACACACACACACACACACACACACACACACACACAGTTCTGAAAGACAAACTGCTCAATTATTGTCCTGTCTTGAGATTTAGGCAAACTTGGAACTAACTCTTTCCTCGCCTTCTGGGCTGGATAAAGGTAAAAGGGTAAAAGGAAGAGAAAAATGTAAAATATTTTATATATATATATATATATATATATATATATATATATATATATATATATATATATATATATATATGTATGTATATATATATATATATATATATATGTGTGTGTGTGTGTGTGTGTGTGTGTGTGTGTGTGTGTGTCATACAATACCTTCCTAACAGTAGGATTCGAACCGCTACCATTTATACCATTTGTAACCATTTATCAACCAACCCTAAATGGGAGGATGAACTGCTCTCTATAGTGCCTTTTGCACCACCGCCCACAGGATGGGAGGGTGTGTACAATAAAGTCGCTGATCTCGTGGCAAAAATCAATCAAACATCTGGGTTTACTGTCATCCGGTTTCCAGGGTTCAAAGCCCGAACATGCGCCCACTTTTTCACAGGTAGCGCAACTGGCCAACACACCACGAAGGCTGAACTGCTCAACTTGGTAGAAATATATCGTGAAACACACATCTGTTAGAGAAGGGATGTCTTATCCCATACATAAGGGTTAGATGTTCACTTGACTACGTATCTCTAAAGAGATTTTCTAAAATCTTTGTCTAGAATATCTTCTAAAATCTTTGTCTTTAACACTTTGGGGCTTCTGGTCCAACAGGTATTTGAATATGCGACTGAAAAATGCCAAGATCAAACTTACCTCTTTGATCATACGTTTGGTCTGCGGAAGAGGAAGGATTATTTCGACAGACTTCATGATTAAATTACTCATCACTGATAACCCTCACAGTTCTTGTTATCAGCAATCCCTCACAGTGACAGAATACGACGAAGTTATTGAACAGAACGACCCTCGCCAACCTGACTTAGGTTGTTCATAGGTTCTCGATGAACAGCAGAATCCGCTCGTCTGGCCAGAACGACTGAGAGAGAGAGAGAGAGAGAGAGAGAGAGAGAGAGAGAGAGAGAGAGAGAGAGAGAGAGAGAGAGAGAGAGAGAGAGAGAGAGAGTGTAGCTACTCACCAACAGGATCCTACGAGGACATTTCGCCATGAGGAAGGGGGTTTAGCGCAGACAGCTCATGGCAGAGTCATCCGGGTGACTGGCCGCAGAGAGAGAGAGAGAGAGAGAGAGAGAGAGAGAGAGAGAGAGAGAGAGAGAGAGAGAGAGAGAGAGAGAGAGAGAGAGAGAGAGAGAGCGAGAGAGAGAGAGAGAGAGAGAGAGAGAGAGAGAGAGAGAGAGAGAGAGAGAGAGAGAGAGAGAGAGAGAGAGAGAGAGAGAGAGAGAGAGAGAGAGAGAGAGAGAGAGAGAGAGAGAGAGAGAGAGAGAGAGAGAGAGAGAGAGAGAGAGAGAGAGAGCCATAATGACGGTCATGTCTGCTGGCTGGTTGGATCACGTGTCCTCTCCCCTAGCCAAGAGGTACAGCCAGCTGCCAGATTGCTTCCGGTTTCCTGGGAATGGCCTCTTCTTTCCTCCCTCCTTCCTCCCTCCCTCCCTTGTGGTGGTCAGCCCACGTCTTCCCCTGCCACATTACTCCCTTACCCATTCTCTACTCTTATTCAACTCCCGCCTTCTTTCACGATCCTTGTTTTGATATGCCATTTTCTATTCTGGGGGAAAGTTCGCATTACATCTCTGTTTTATTTCATTTTTTCCTTTTTTTAATCCGTCTCTCAACTGTCTTTTCCCTCTGTTTTCTTCTACTCCATCTTCACGTTTTCTGTTTTCCGCCAGCGATACCACGTTGTATTCGCCTCCATCCCATCTCCTATTTTCTTCTTTCCGTTTATCGTCGTCTTTTCAGATTCCCGTTTTCTTTATCAAATTTCTGACACATGTTCCTCTAAATCACTTTATTCATTTATTTCTTTTCCCAAATACCACTCCAGTTCCGCATTAATTTCATTTCTTGGCAATTGCTCCATTTTTTATAGTGTTCCATTCTTATTTAACGCTAGTCTTGAGCAAATTCTTACCTTCTGTCATCCTCTCAAACCTTACATCTCTCTCTCTCTCTCTCTCTCTCTCTCTCTCTCTCTCTCTCTCTCTCTCTCTCTCTCTCTCTCTCTCTCTCTATTTACCCCACATGAATCACAGTCACCAACGAACAAAGTCATCATAGTTACCATAATAATAATCTTCACACCAGCGCCCCGGAACGCCAGGGTTTTGTGTCCATCATAAACTGCCTTTGTTAGAAAATATATGTAATAAATAAGGAACGAGCGACGTAGGATGAGGGTTTACTGTCCACACAGCCTCGTAGATGAGAGAGTTCATTGTATAAACATCGACGTAGAATATGAGGAATAGCTGTATAGACATATATTCTTCGATGAATAACTGTATAGACATATATCCTTTGATGAGAACAGTCCTTCTTTATGTCAGTAGTGTATTGAATAATTTTTTTTTTTGCTTTAAATAATTCAACCGAAGAGATGTTACGATCCCTCGGTGTTACGGTCTGATCCCAGAGCACGATGTTACGAGCCCTTGGAAACGACGTTACGAGACTTGAACACGACGTCACAACCCTTGGGGTAGGACGGCGTGTGACTTCTGACCCAGACCTCTCAAGGTCAGGTCAAAGGCCAGGCCATCATGCCAAATGGTCCTGCCGTCGTGCTCCAAGGGTGGTAATGTCGTTTATTCATGGGTCATCATACCGACGTGCTCAGTGGGAGGGGGGGGGGGGGTGATTCCCTGAGTTTAATTTACCTTGAACTGGAATCAAACGGTCTGTTGTCTGCTTAGGGTAGCAGCGTTGTGTGTGTGTGTGTGTGTGTGTGTGTGTGTGTGTGTGTGTGTGTGTGTGTGTGTGTGTGTGTGTGTGTGTGCGCGCGCTCCCCGTGGTACGGTCTGTCGTATATCTCGTAAGATGGTGTCGTACATGATCTACATCGCAAATGTTTTAGAACACTTTTTTTTTGTCGTCAGAAATGTACTTCATGCGAAATAAGACATGCAGAGATAGATAGATAGATAGATAGATAGATAAACAGAGAGAGAGAGAGAGAGAGAGAGAGAGAGAGAGAGAGAGAGAGAGAGAGAGAGAGAGAGAGAGAGAGAGAGATTAGGCATGGACGGGGAGTGACTTTAATACAATGACAACTAGAGATGGTGAAATGAAATGCTGATCTCTAAAGCAAATCAAAGAACAGATATTTACCAGATGAAAAGTTTGCTTACAGATCTGACAATGGAAAAAAATTAAAAAAACGCCAGAGTCTTCCCCTCAAATACAGATATGAAAAAAAAACATAGATGAAAAAGAATGGAAGAAAAGCAACCACACATCTCCTTACACAGAGGCATTCAGAGACCAGGATCCCAAGTCGAGATAACAAGAAAGACAAACGTTAAAACGGGAGAGGACACGGAGGGAGGGGAATGGAATGGGACGGGACGGGACGTGGGGAGCGGAGGGTAGAGGGGGTTGGTGATAGACAGAGGGAGAGAGTGAGGGAGGTGACGGGTGATGGAGGAGCTAGAGAGTGAGGGAGGACAGGTATGGCAAACGACTTAGGGGGGGAGGAGGAGAAGAGGCACGAGTACCTAATGGTGAGATTCTGCCAATAGGCTGGGCCTGCAAGCGCTCCCAATGGAAGGAGAGAGACGGGGAAGCACGAACCGGAGAATTGGACGAATGGGAGACAAAAGAAGTGGATGGAAGGATGAGACAGATGGGGGAAATGGGAGTGGGTGGAGTGATTTGGGTGGGGGGGTGATGGGATGTCTCCCTCCGCCCACCTACCAGGACTGTTGCTCCTGCGGTCGAGGCTGCGGTAGGACGTCCGCAGCGGAGCTATGAGGCAGTCAACCGCGACTGACCGCTGCTCAACACCCGCTGCGGAGGCGCGCTGACCGCGGCTGATGACCACCACCACGGACACCACCACCACACCACCACCACCACCACACCACCACCACCAGGAAGGATCAGGGACGATCCTGCTGGACAATTCCCACGCACTTCCATGGCTGTGCTGAGGGTATGCCTTACACGCTCTTACAACACGCGCATGTTTGCATGGAAAGTGTCCACAAGTGGCCCCCCCTACCACACACACACACACACACACACACACACACACACACACACATGGATTCACGCTCTCATGAGAAGCCTCAAGGATAAACCTTAACGCGACGTATATATTCATGCAGAGGCGTGCCGAATAGATAAATACAAATGTGGAAATGCCATTTTCGCAGCTACTGACGGCAAAACTCGCCTTCCTCTGTGATAATACTTTTACTCATACCGGTTCTCCCGGTAAGTAACCCCGGTTTAAACACGTAAGTACACACACCAAGACGTCGCGAAAGAAATGATAAAACAACCCAAGTTGGTTGTTTGGGCTTTGGGCTTATCGTCGGCCAGGGTCATTAAGGAAGTCAAGGTTTAAGTTATAATGACCAATTGAAGTATCTGGCATGTCTCCTTCAGGTGTAAGGAATAATTCTAAAGACCACAGACGATCGCACGAGGTATACAGCTCCATCTGGATCCTCGTGACAGATGCCATGCTGAGGTAACACATTATCAAAAGCAGGAGGAGGACCTCTGAGTTCGACGAGACGTCAGGAGACTTGAAGGAAGTAACGGAGGATTCGACGCCGGTGTGACAAACACAGGCGTTAACGGATAACCGAGAACCGAGAGAGAGAGAGAGAGAGAGAGAGAGAGAGAGAGAGAGAGAGAGAGAGAGAGAGAGAGAGAGAGAGTAGTGTCCTGTGAAGTGACACTCGATAAGGACCCGGGCGTAAGTTCTGAGGGAAATCCTGAGTGAAATCCTGGTAAGGAGAGGCACCAGGACCGCTCTGCTGGGGAATCCGACCTGGTCGATGGTAAGTCCTGGAAAGGTCAGAGAGAGAGAGAGAGAGAGAGAGAGAGAGAGAGAGAGAGAGAGAGAGAGAGAGAGAGAGAGAGAGAGAGAGAGAGAGAGAGAGAGCGTATCACCTGGGGCACCCAAGCCCACATCAGGGGTCCTGGGAAGGTTACGGGGGAGGCATAGGAACCTGTAGCACAGTAGGGGGTGGATGTCCGCCCTGGTCAAGTCTCGGGCGAGACCGGGAGAGATAGCCTTCGTGAAACGAGACAAGACGCTGTTGAAGTGTCACCCTCCTCAACCAGGGAAGGAGAGACGGCCCAATAAAGCAACGTATATATATTTTCCCTCCCTCCCTCTCTCTCTCTCACTCTCTCTCTCTCTCTCTCTCTCTCTCTCTCTCTCTCTCTCTCTCTCTCTCTCTCTCTCTCTCTCGACACATCCAGCACCGTCTTGAGCCAACATTAGCTGGAGCCGAGGACGTGGCATTCGCTGGTGGCGTGAGTCAGAGCGCAGTAATGGCTTCGTGGCCGCAGATCTGTCAGCGGGTGTGGTAAGAACAAGGTGGTCGATGCGCCTTGGGCCGTTAAGCAACAGCGCGACCCCCAGCCGCTGCACGTAACTCCCGTACACTTGACACACACACACACACACACACACCACGGTCGACGGGAGTACGATTCGCTAGCTGGTCTCACAACCACTGCCAACATCTGCTTCGCGTGCGCGAAATATATATACATATATATATATATATATATATATATATATATATATATATATATATATATATATATATATATATATATATATATATATATATATATCGGTGTTACCGGACTACACCTGCAAGTGGTGACACCGAGAGTGAGGCGTCACCTTCCTGTATCACCTTCAGTTAGACGGGTAGGAGTTGTACACTCTCTTCAAGCATCTTCTCCCTCCAGAAGGGTCCATCACTTCCCTGCAGCTGTGTGGAGTGCAGCAGCAGCACCCTTCATCAATGCTGTAGTAGCCTCATAAAATGGGTCATAGGGTGGTATAACAATCAAAGTTTACCTGTGTATGTGGCCTACTTTCAAACTCTTCAAATACACTAGGTCTTAGTAACAAGCAATTTTGGGATGTCTTTTAGAATATGATGTATTACGGGGTGACATCTGAGAATCCTCCCTTCCTGTATTACGGGGTGACATCTGAGGATCCTCCCCTCCTGTATTACGGGGTGACATCAGAGGGTCCTCCCCTCCTGTATTACGGGGTGACATCTGAGGAACCTCCCCTCCTGTATTATGGGGTGACATCAGAGGGTCCTCCCTCGTCTGCTGGTCCATCGTAACTGGACTTTGCGCTACCGGAAGAGGACTCTCGCCTCCGCTCCGCCAGCAGGCTGCTGCTGCTTCAGGAGGCTCTCGGCTGAAGCAAGTAACTACTCCTTGCCCCCCTCCCGTCCGTGTCTCGTGCCTCTTCCTCCCTCACCCAGCCAGACATCTGCCTCCCGACCCGATGATGATTAAGAAAATTGTTAAAATATTTCTCCCGCGTCGGTCATGTGTGTGTGTGTGTGTGTGTGTGTGTGTGTGTGTGTGTGTGTGTGTGTGTGTGTGTGTGTGTGGGTGGAGGGAGGAGGGTGTGGTAACGAGGCGCGGGAGAGAGAGAGAGAGAGAGAGAGAGAGAGAGAGAGAGAGAGAGAGAGAGAGAGAGAGAGAGAGAGAGAGAGTCTGAGTCTCCCGATGAAGGCGCTGGAGACAAGCGGTCAGGCAGCACATGAGGACTACGGACCACCTCGACTGATGAAGAAGTTTTCAAATCGACGAAGTTTCTCATCATACGTACACGCCCTCCCCAAAAAATGTGATACACTGACATCGATCTGCCATAGTGATTATATTTTTTTTATTTTTTTATTATACTTTGTCGCTGTCTCCCGCGTTTGCGAGGTAGCGCAAGGAAACAGACGAAAGAAATGGCCCAACCCCCCCCCCCCCATACACATGTATATGCATACGTCCACACACGCAAATATACATACCTACACAGCTTTCCATGGTTTACCCCAGACGCTTCACATAGTGATATATATAATTTTTCTCCATCCTTTGGTGAGGATATTTTCCCCGCGTGTGTGGGTTTTGATACACGAGGAAAACGCCGCCGAAGGAAGTGGGAGGGAGGGAGAAGAGGGGGGACTCAAGCAAATGAGATTCAGATATAGACAACTTAACTTCCAGCGTTCGCGTTAAAACAAGTGATAATATAACATACTCCATCGTCTCGATCACTGTATTGCCTTCATCTTAATCTTCCTGTTATATTCTCTTTACGTCTCCCGGTTTTATCAATTTCCAACATGGCCAGAGTAATTTATGTTGAATTAACATATCATATAATCCAACAATTGTTAAGTAATGTCCGATAATGGTCATTCATGCTGGCAGGAGGTTAATTTTACCGAGAACCGTAATATCTGTTCTATGTGCCTCCTGCTCACACATTACGATCATATATATATACTTCTTGTCAAAAACGTTGACATTAATTCAATCTGGAATTATGAAATCAGACTTTAATTTCGTTACTGTGACCGATAATATCGTTTCTCCGAAATGCTTTTGTATTCAAGTCTCTCTCTCTCTCTCTCTCTCTCTCTCTCTCTCTCTCTCTCTCTCTCTCTCTCTCTCTCTGTCGTCGACATCGAAACCCCCCTAAAAAATATCGTTAATTCCGAGGTTCCTCCACCAGGCTCAGCAGACCGTCCGGGTCAACGCTGCTGATCCAGTGAGTCAGAACTTCGTTTCGGAGCTTCGGAACGAGGCGATGCCAGGGGTCACGTGCCTCACCGAGCGTAATCCCGGACCGAGGACGACCTCAAACCCAGTGTGACCCTGCCTGAGTTTGATCTCGGCCTAGCATGACCCCTCGCCCCCTCCCCAAGTCAAGGATGACCTCGGCCAATTATGACCCCCCCCCCTAAAAGTGTAGTTTCCCCCCACCACAAGGCATAGCTATGTGTTATGTGTTCATCTGGCATCATGCAACGAACCTACATGGTCATCTCTGGCCTCCCTGCCTCGTCCAACCAAGCATCACTAGCGACACGTCGGGTCTGGGACGACTGACCGTCTAGCTATCCGTCTACCTGACCGTCTCTCTGTCCAATAGACAGCCACGAGTGGATGGTGGATGGTTTAAAGGCATAATTTTGACACGGTCGTTTTCTCTTTATATGTACTGGACCTCAGAAATTCAGTTGGCTAGTCAAAAGTACCCCAGTGATCTGCCGCTTTTTGAATTCCTTTGTATTCCCTAGTATATGAACGTCTATTTGAGCTATATTCTATATTATTTAGACAAAAGAAATGTGTGTAAGTGTCGTGATACCGATGATGTAGGGGGCCAGGTGAGGATTTTCCCTCTAAGGCCCAGTCCTCTGTTCTTAATGCTACCTCGCAAATGCGGGAAATGGCGAATCGTATGAAAAAAAAAAAAAAATATATATATATATATATATGTATTTAGGGAATCAGTGATGGATTGCGCAAAAGATGCTTGTGGCATGAGAAGAGTGGGAGGTGGGCTGTTTAGAAAGGGTAGTGAGTGGTGGGATGAAGAAGTAAGAGTATTAGTGAAAGAGAAGAGAGAGGCATTTGGACGATTTTTGCAGGGAAAAAATGCATTTGAGTGGGAGAAGTATAAAAGAAAGAGACAGGAGGTCAAGAGAAAGGTGCAAGAGGTGAAAAAAAGGGCAAATGAGAGTTGGGGTGAGAGACTATCAGTAAATTTTAGGGAGAATAAAAAGATGTTCTGGAAGGAGGTAAATAGGGTGCGTAAGACAAGGGAGCAAATGGGAACTTCAGTGAAGGGCGTAAATGGGGAGGTGATAACAAGTAGCGGTGATGTGAGAAGGAGATGGAATGAGTATTTTGAAGGTTTGTTGAATGTGTCTGATGACAGAGTGGCAGATATAGGGTGTTTGGGTCGAGGTGGTGTGCAAAGTGAGAGGGTTAGGGAAAATGATTTGGTAAACAGAGAAGAGGTAGTAAAAGCTTTGCGGAAGATGAAAGCCGGCAAGGCAGCAGGTTTGGATGGCATTGCAGTGGAATTTATTAAGAAAGGGGGTGACTGTATTGTTGACTGGTTGGTAAGGTTATTTAATGTATGTATGACTCATGGTGAGGTGCCTGAGGATTGGCGGAATGCGTGCATAGTGCCATTGTACAAAGGCAAAGGGGATAAGAGTGAGTGCTCAAATTACAGAGGTATAAGTTTGTTGAGTATTCCTGGTAAATTATATGGGAGGGTATTGATTGAGAGGGTGAAGGCATGTACAGAGCATCAGATTGGGGAAGAGCAGTGCGGTTTCAGAAGTGGTAGAGGATGTGTGGATCAGGTATTTGCTTTGAAGAATGTATGTGAGAAATACTTAGAAAAGCAAATGGATTTGTATGTAGCATTTATGGATCTGGAGAAGGCATATGATAGAGTTGATAGAGATGCTCTGTGGAAGGTATTAAGAATATATGGTGTGGGAGGCAAGTTGTTAGAAGCAGTGAAAAGTTTTTATCGAGGATGTAAGGCATGTGTACGTGTAGGAAGAGAGGAAAGTGATTGGTTCTCAGTGAATGTAGGTTTGCGGCAGGGGTGTGTGATGTCTCCATGGTTGTTTAATTTGTTTATGGATGGGGTTGTAAGGGAGGTAAATGCAAGAGTCCTGGAAAGAGGGGCAAGTATGAAGTCTGTTGGGGATGAGAGAGCTTGGGAAGTGAGTCAGTTGTTGTTCGCTGATGATACAGCGCTGGTGGCTGATTCATGTGAGAAACTGCAGAAGCTGGTGACTGAGTTTGGTAAAGTGTGTGGAAGAAGAAAGTTGAGAGTAAATGTGAATAAGAGCAAGGTTATTAGGTACAGTAGGGGTGAGGGTCAAGTCAATTGGGAGGTGAGTTTGAATGGAGAAAAACTGGAGGAAGTGAAGTGTTTTAGATATCTGGGAGTGGATCTGTCAGCGGATGGAACCATGGAAGCGGAAGTGGATCATAGGGTGGGGGAGGGGGCGAAAATTTTGGGAGCCTTGAAAAATGTGTGGAAGTCGAGAACATTATCTCGGAAAGCAAAAATGGGTATGTTTGAGGGAATAGTGGTTCCAACAATGTTGTATGGTTGCGAGGCGTGGGCTATGGATAGAGATGTGCGCAGGAGGATGGATGTGCTGGAAATGAGATGTTTGAGGACAATGTGTGGTGTGAGGTGGTTTGATCGAGTAAGTAACGTAAGGGTAAGAGAGAGGTGTGGAAATAAAAAGAGCGTGGTTGAGAGAGCAGAAGAGGGTGTTTTGAAATGGTTTGGGCACATGGAGAGAATGAGTGAGGAGAGATTGACCAAGAGGATATATGTGTCGGAGGTGGAGGGAACGAGGAGAAGAGGGAGACCAAATTGGAGGTGGAAAGATGGAGTGAAAAAGATTTTGTGTGATCGGGGCCTGAACATGCAGGAGGGTGAAAGGAGGGCAAGAAATAGAGTGAATTGGAGTCATGTGGTATACAGGGGTTGACGTGCTGTCAGTGGATTGAAGCAAGGCATGTGAAGCGTCTGGGGTAAACCATGGAAAGCTGTGTAGGTATGTATATTTGCGTGTGTGGACGTGTGTATGTACATGTGTATGGGGGGGGGGGGGTTGGGCCATTTCTTTCGTCTGTTTCCTTGCGCTACCTCGCAAACGCGGGAGACAGCGACAAAGTATAAAAAAAAAAAAAAAAAAAAAAAAAAAAATATATATATATATATATATATATATATATATATATATATATATATATATATATATATATATATTTACTGTCACAATCATATGTTAAGTCACCTTAGGCATGTGACGATGAACGAGTTGTTCATTAAACGTACGACAGCTCCTGGGTCAGAGGTCAAGTAGGCTGATAGAGAGAGAGAGAGAGAGAGAGAGAGAGAGAGAGAGAGAGAGAGAGAGAGAGAGAGAGAGAGAGAGAGAGAGAGAGAGAGAGAGAGAGGCAGGCCAGCACGCGAGGTCACAGCCGGTCACTCCGGATAAGGGCCGACTGTTTATGCTGCAGTTGGCTAGCAATAAGATAGGGCGGACCCACGATTGATCGAGTGGCTGAAGGTGTAAGGGAAGAGGAGGGGAGGTAGGGTAGTAGGCAGAGGGGAGTGGGAGGTGGTCCATACTTTCATCTTAAATATTTTATTTTGCTTCACGAGGTCCCTGTTTCTATTTTGCCCTCCTCCTCCTCCTCCTCCTTCCTCCTCAAGAAGTCTTTCAGCAAGAAACAATCACAAAAGAGACAAGAACACTGAGGAACACTAAGTGGGGACCTATTGCCTAGCCGTCACCGCACCACTGCAAATCATGAAGGCTTTTGATGGATAATATTCCTCAACACACCCTCCCTCTCTCCCTCATACGTTCCCCCGCCTGGCATGCTCGACAACACAGAGACGAGAGCAACCTCAAACTCCCATCCATGTTTTCCTGTATTACTCACAGGCACTTGTAACCTCACATACAACCAGTATATCATGTATTACACACGAATGATTATATCATTATAGTCTTCCCAACGTTACCTATATCACTCACGAATTAAAGATACGAATCTTTATATTTACCATGTTCAGAAAGGTGAGCGTCCCTTTACCTTTACTGCTGTACCAGTATTCGTATCCATTAATAACTTGATTCCTTTAACAAATGTAACATATCAATACCCACTCCGCAACTTTAGAACAACGCACACCACCTGAAATAAACCTGTCGTTAAGTCTAAATGCTGAACAGGACAAAAAAAAAAAAAAAATCGAAAAGAAAAATAAACTTAAGGAGAATTTCATTTTCCTTTTGCCTCTGACTGATTTACGAGATCACAGGAGTGTCCTCTGCTACCTATCTTCTTATCTTAAGGAGATGTTGCTTACGAATGGAAAATACAAATGACATCAAACAGCAACAGATCAGTGGGCCCTCCCGAGGCTGACTGTGATAGCGGAAGACATCAAAACTCACATCTCAGTAAGGCACGAGTATATCTAACATATCCCAAAGTTATACCACGAGTCATATCCGTACTGGGTGAGGATAACATACCAGCATTTGGGCCAAGCTTTTCCAGACCCATCGAGAGTCTTTACCGGAAAACCCAATACTGGAGCTCCAGCCTGGAATGAAATCCTTCCATGTGCCACATCCAGGACCTTGATCTTCGAGGTTAAGAACCACCTCAGAGTCTGAGTTCTGGACGTTCGGGGTCATAAGCACGTGTTATCACCAGTGAGGAACCAGACTGGTGAGGCTTGACAAAGTCGCGACTGAGCGACGGAGCCGGGTTCGACCCTCAGTGCTCACTGGTCACATTGTCTTGAAGTGTGTGTGTCACGCGCTCCCTCGCCTTACCGACTATACTGATCTATCCGTAGTTGCATATAAGTAGATGTCAACTCATACTTAAAACACACATCTGTATGGGTCTTTGTATCGATTTATCTGTCCGTCTCTTTATCTATATATGTTCAATTATCCATCTATCTATCATCTATCTATCTATGCATTTATCTATTCGTGTGTGTGTGTGTGTGTGTGTGTGTGTGTGTGTGTGTGTGTGTGTGTGTGTGATCATTTTTTCATAAAAATAACCGAGAAAACAGAGGGTCAACAACGAACACAACCGTAAAAAACCTTCCGATGGAGAAAGAAGCCTCGCTTCTGGAACGCTCATGAGACAGAAACAACCGGGGAAAAAAAGAACAAGACAAAATGGTCGACAGAAAAAAAAGAAGAAAAAAATTTGTGAAGACGATCCTGTGTCAGCTTTTTATGGAGGAGAGACAGACGTGATTGGCCCTCCATCACCCGTGGCATCACCACCTCTCCCCCCCTAACAGTCGCTGGCATAACCGGCGCTTGGCACTGGCCACGAGCACCGCCGAGCTGGGCTCCTGAGGGATGACAGACAGACAGACAGACAGATGGGGAGAGAGAGAGAGAGAGAGAGAGAGAGAGAGAGAGAGAGAGAGAGAGAGAGAGAGAGAGAGAGAGAGAGAGAGAGAGAGAGAGAGAGAGAGGAAGAGCAGGGGGATGACGACCTGGAGAAGACACAGGGAGGGGAGGGATGCCCAGAGAGGACGGAAGAAGGAGGAGACATTTGTAAGACGCGGTAGATCCTTGGGTCATGAACTACCCTGACGAGAATGGCCAGCTCTGATCAACTACCATGAATGGCCAGCTCTGATGAACTACCCTGACGATGAGAGATCAATGAAAACTTTAAAGACGATCAACAAAAATGGGGTAGAGAGGAGAGGTCAACCTCAGGATGTGAATGGACAGATTAACTGATTAATCAATACTCACACAAAGCTTGAAAGAAATTATATATATATATATAAAAAAGTGTTAAGTCTATCTTATGTAGAAAGAAATTAATATGAGATGCTTGTAAACGAATAAATAAATAAATAGATAAATAAATATATATATATATATATATATATATATATATATATATATATATATATATATATATATATATATATATATATATATATATATATATATATATATATGAACTTATATTGTTGAAGAGGAAATCAGAGAAGGTCAAAAATCCTGGATAAGAAATGCAAAGGCAATTAACCAAGATGAATACAATTAAACAAGAGTCAGGCAGAGACGCATTCTTAACAGCTTGGAGGCAAAGGGCTACAAACATTACTGCATCCTCCCGTGTAGTCTGGGAGGCCAGAAATTGGAGGTGGGGAGGTCGATACTGGAGAGGGAGGGAGGGAATAAGACTCGAGGATTAGCAAAAAGAACAATGACGAAATACAAGTTCTCAGAGCCAAGGTTTCTGATTCAGTCTGGTGGATGACGCGTTTATCATGTGGAGGATGAGGTTTTAACCTCTTGGAGAACGATGGTACGACTCTTGAGCACGACGGTACGACCTCCTGATAACGACGGTACGACCCTTGACGGTACGACTCTTGAGCACGACGGTACGACCCTTGAGCACGACGATACGACACTTGAGCACGACTGTACGACCCTTGAGCACGACGGTACGACACTTGAGCACGACGGTACGACCCTTGAGCACAACGAGAGAGAGAGAGAGAGAGAGAGAGAGAGAGAGAGAGAGAGAGAGAGAGAGAGAGAGGAAGATTAAAGCGATAATGAAACAACAGAGAGAGAGAGAGAGAGAGAGAGAGAGAGAGAGAGAGAGAGAGAGAGAGAGAGAGAGAGAGAGAGAGAGAGAGAGAGAGAGAGAGACTTGCGAAATTTTTTCATTAACAATTTATAAATCAGATATAATTCTAATTTCAATTTCACCAGAAAACACCCATCCCCGAAGTTAATTAATATCCTTAAGTGAATAATCCTAATAATATCTCAGAAAATAATGCGTTGTTAAAGACAAGTAATAGAAATCACATGATGCGAAATGATAATAAGTGTAAGAAAATGAACATAAAATTCAATTTTCAACGAGACTCCAAAGAAGATAATACGAATATCAAAATGCTTTAAATGTTGATATGGAAAATGAGAATTGAAATTCACCTTATACGGATTAATGAAGAGACTGCAAGAAAACGGATGAGAAAACATGAAATAGAATAATGTGAAAACGGAAGATTAGATAAATGGGAAATATGAAAGAGACGAAGGGAGGTCTTGCATCCTCAATGTTGCTTGACATACCAAAGATATTCATGTTAACTACACATGTCCATTACTACCGCAAATCATACGCGGGTAAACATTTCTTTTTTTTTTCTTTGCCTTTTTCTATAATCACCAGATTAGGCTACGAACACAGATTTCTATCATCTTCAGTCTAGCTTATCTTCCTTAACTCGATGGAAACAAGTCATGAAGTCGAGGGCATGATAGCTGTGACAGTCGACCATTATCCTTGATGAAAGGAATTCCCACTCGTCTCTGTGTCTGCCACGGCCGACGGGATCTTGTCGATAAAGCAGTGTGCCACTCCTCTGTCAACTGACTCGAGTGCCGCTCTCCCTGTGCTAAGTCGGTTCTTTTGTAGATTAAGAGAGTCGACGCCTTCAATTAAGGGATTCAAAACGCCTTTCTCGGTATACTTGATTAGGTTTTGCTTTTCACAAATATATTCCAGCCCAGGTTCCAATGTACCAATTAAATTATCTTTGGGGTGGACGTAATTTGGCGCGCATCATGGAAGAATCAATTTAGTTTTCTTTCCCGCATATTCTAGTCTTCTTTCCCGTATATTCAAGAACAGCTTCCATGATGTACGGCTGAGTGGATCTTTGGCCAAGTATGAGTTCAATTCCGCGCGGACGAATGCCTAGACCAACATCCCCCACAATCCTTTGGGGGATATGGGGAGAAGAAGGTGCCTTGGGGAGGAAGAAGGACCGAGGCTCCCCTGCTCTCCACATCTTCCCTCCCAACGCAGACTACCAGAGGACGTCATCAACCATCGTTCCCGGAAGGGACTATAAATCCGTGGCGCTTAATCCAGTGGACTATAACGTAGATCTGAGGGATTGGTGAGCCGGCCGGTGATCACACGACCGAGGTAATACCTCAGGAATACGTCGGTACCTTTGAGGACATGGTCGTCTGCCCCACGACTAAAGGGCAGATGGATGCCGATGGTATAAACATAATTTCATTATCTTGTATCTCTCATGTTGACAGGAGAGAGTGAGGGAGTGATGGAGGATTCCTTAGGGGAAGATAATCTGAGGAATTCATGGGTTAGAACAGTCGAGATGAAAGGATCTGTGGTACCATGAGCCACGGGAGTACTGCAGGGTGGTGTGTTGTCACCATCGCTATTTTGGTATCTTGATGCATGACGGAGTATGGATGAGTGAGAGACGAGGGGAACGGATGATTGAATTGAAATCCTGACCCACGTAGATTGGAGATCTGTCAAAGTCATTTGTTCGTGAAAAATGTTATTTGTTCGATGATTCTGATGAGCAATAGATTAATAAGCTATTCCAAGAGATTTTTGCAGATATAAATTCTCAGTGAATGTAAGAAAATGATAAATCTTCAAGCATTCTTAGTCAATGACATTCTCATTGTAACGTTTGTGTAAAGGGGAAATAGCCAGAAATATGTGGAAGTGTTTAGACATCTAACGAACAATATTCATCCACAGTGGTACCAGGGAAGCAGAAACTGATCAAGTCGAGAGAGGTTTAAGGAAAACAGGACGTACTCGTCCTGGAAGATGTGGTGACCATGGAAGCTAAGGGTTTGCAAGTCTCTTGCATTAGGAACAACTTGCGCAAGGCGACCGTGTGAATGTCTGAGCCGAGGCTTCTACAATACAGGAAGGTCAAGACCGTACGTAACGATGAAGACCCTGCACGTTATAATAGAAATTACACGAGCGAATAAGGTAGAGAGGGAAGAATAGCGAGAGGTGTATGAGCTGAGAAAATGAGTGTGACATCCGCCTCTACGGAAGTACTCTTAAGATGGTATTAGATATATGGATTGTGTACATTTTATATGGTAATGAGGATAATTGTACAGCTCAAGTGATTAACGCTCTTATCCTATATATTCAGCTGAGGGCATATATGGCTACGATTCTCATTTTCATTTATCGTACATTCAATGAGTACTTCTTAGTAGCCATATTATATAGTCCAATGAGATGTGAAAAATGACTTCTATGTGGTTCAGGATCTGTGGGTAATTACATCAGGAAATGTACATCACTTCTCAAGGGAAGGGTAAGATTGCAGTGATAAAGATCGAGGATGTATAAAGGATGATAAACAATTAATGTTTTCCTTTATATCAACAGAGGCTTCCTAAGTCTGGTTCCTAACGTAAACACGAATACGTAGCTGTAGCTGAGCCAACTATATATTTACCTTCACTGAAAACCTATCATCGCTGTTTATTCTTATTACACCTCAAACATAACAACAACAACACATTTAGTAATAAACCATGAATCAAGGTGAAGAAGAAGAAGAAGAAGAAGAAGAAGAAGAAGAAGAAGAAGAAGAAGAAGAAGAAGAAGAAGAAGAAGAAGAAGAAGAAGAAGAAGAAGAAGAAGAAGAAGAAGAAGAAGAAGAAGAAGAAGAAGAAGAAAACAAGAGGAAGAGGAAGAAGAAGAAGAAGGAGAACGAGAAGAAGAAGAAGAAGAAGAAGAAGAAGAAGAAAAGAAGAAGAAGAAGAAGAAGAAGAAGAAGAAGAAGAAGAAGAAATGAAGCAGTCCCTTCTCCTCCTCCTGGCCTTGTGCAACACGTCATGGAGACCACAAACCACATTTCAAACCCTGGCAACATCACACTCGAACCCTTCGACCAGGACCACTTTATCAAGCGTCCGACTCGTAACTTCTCTTCGTGAATCAACAGGACGGTTCGACAAAGACATCCCCCTTCACCTGCTGCCCCAACGTACAACAACCGTTACAAGTGTTCCTGAATCAGATGGTCTGGCGACAACACAATCCCTCGCCCATTGTCTGCTCGTAATGAGTGTTGCAAGTTGTTCTTCGCCGATAATCAAGGGAGGTAGTGTTGGACAATGAAAGCTGGCGTGTTCTTTTTCACGGGGATCTCGCTCCAGGAGGTGGGGGCGGGGGAGGGGGGGGGGGAGAGACCTAAAGATGAATTATCAGATGAATAATCATCAGATGAAGGTCCTGTGGTTAGATGGGGATTGATCCTGTTGTGACTAATTCATTTTGCATTGAAGGTGGTCGATACTGATTTAAAAAATGTCTGGGATTAGGGCGTGGGAAATGGTTTCTCTAAGCAATTAGTCGTATATATATATATATATTTATATATACATATATATATAAATATATATATATATATATATATATATATATATATATATATATATATATATATATATATATATATATATATATATATATATATATATATATATATATATATACTTTTTGAAGAATTGCTTTTTATAATGACGATAGATTATCGGACTAATAGACCCTTGTCCAGTGGTACAGTACTGGCATAATGATAAAAGTAATAATAATAATAATAATAATCATAATAATAATAATATGCCTCAATAAGTGCAGTTTTATCTTCCTACGTGTTCGCGACAGTGGGTTGTTCCTCGTCATAAATACGTACAAGTATAGTATACCACAACATCAGCTATAGCTTATGATGTCACCAGAGGCCCCGCCACCAGCATTACTGTTACTATGGCCATGCGAACCCCTGTCATAATGCTCATGACGCTCAGACGTTACTGCCACTAACACTACTACTACTGCTGCTGCTGCTGCTGCTGCTGCTGCCATCACCAGCGTTCCTGAACCACTATCATCTTCCTCTTTCTCCTTCTCCTCCTCCTCCTCCTCTTCCACCTTCTCTTTCACCTCTTACTCTTCCACTTCTTCCTCCTCCTCCTCCCCTTCCTCTTGCACTTCCTCCTCCTGCTCTTCTTCCAACCTCCTCTTGTTCCTTCTCCTCCTCCTCTCCCTCTTACTCTTCCACCTCATTTTCCTCCTTCTCCTCCTCTTCCTTCCCCATCCTCCTCCACCACTCTCTTCCAGTAACTCAAGATC